>NW_022261982.1:4366748-4419248 GCF_002021735.2 Oncorhynchus kisutch | reverse complement strand
TTGGTGCGAAAAGTGCAAATCAATCCCCAACAACAGCAAAGGACCTTGTGAAGATGCTGGAGGAAACAGATACAAAAGTATCTATATCCACAGTAAAACGAGTCCTATAACCTGAAAGGCCGCTCAGCAAGGAAGAAGCCACTGCTCCAGAACGACCATAAAAAAGCCAGACTACGATTTGCAACTGCACATGGGGACAAAGATCGTACCTTTTGGAGAAATGTCCTCTGGTCTGATGAAACAACAATAGAACTGTTTGGCCATAATGACCATCGTTATGTTTGGAGGAAAAGGGGGGATGCTTGCAAGCCGAAGAACACCATCCCAAACGTGAAGCTAATTAATTACTTCAAAATCATACAATGTGATTTTCTGGATTTTGTTTTAGATTCCGTCTCTCACAGTTGAAGTGTACCTATGATAAAAAAGTACAGACCTCAACATGTTTTGTAAGTAGGAAGACCTGCAAAATCAGCAGTGTATCAAATACTTGTTCTCCCCACTGTAGTTCTATACCTATCCATATAGCTCTATACCATATAGCTCTATCCATATAGCTTTATACCATATAGCTCTATAACATATAGCTCTATACCATATAGCTCTATACCATATAGCTCTATACCATATAGCTCTATAACATATAGCTCTATACCATATAGCTCTATCCCATATCGCTCTACACCATATAGCTCTATAACATATAGCTCTATAACATATAGCTCTATAACATATAGCTCTATACCATATAGCTCTATCCATATAGCTTTATACCATATAGCTCTATAACATATAGCTCTATACCATATAGCTCTATACCATATAGCTCTATACCATATAGCTCTATAACATATAGCTCTATACCATATAGCTCTATCCCATATCGCTCTACACCATATAGCTCTATACCATATAGCTCTATACCATATCGCTCTATACCATATCGCTCTATACCATATAGCTTTATACCATATAGCTCTATAACATATAGCTCTATACCATATAGCTCTATACCATATAGCTCTATACCATATAGCTCTATAACATATAGCTCTATAACATATAGCTCTATACCATATAGCTCTATCCCATATCGCTCTACACCATATAGCTCTATAACATATAGCTCTATACCATATAGCTCTATCCCATATCGCTCTACACCATATAGCTCTATACCATATAGCTCTATACCATATCGCTCTATACCATATAGCTCTACACCATATAGCTCTATACCATATAGCTCTACACCATATAGCTCTATACCATATCGCTCTACACCATATAGCATATCGCTCTACACCATATAGCTCTATACCTATCCATATAGCTCTATGCCATATAGCTCTATACCATATCGCTCTACACCATATAGCTCTATACCATATCGCTCTACACCATATAGCTCTATACCATAGAGCTCTATACCATATAGCTCTATACCATATAGCTCTATACCATATAACTCTATACCATATAGCTCTATACCATATAGCTCTATACCATATAGCTCTACACCATATAGCTCTATACCATATAGCTCTACACCATATAGCTCTATACCATATCGCTCTACACCATATAGCATATCGCTCTACACCATATAGCTCTATACCTATCCATATAGCTCTATGCCATATAGCTCTATACCATATCGCTCTACACCATATAGCTCTATACCATATCGCTCTACACCATATAGCTCTATACCATATCGCTCTATACCATATCGCTCTATACCATATCGCTCTATACCATATAGCTCTATACCATATAGCTCTATACCATATAGCTCTACACCATATAGCTCTATACCATATCGCTCTACACCATATAGCATATCGCTCTACACCATATAGCTCTATACCTATCCATATAGCTCTATGCCATATAGCTCTATACCATATCGCTCTACACCATATAGCTCTATACCATATCGCTCTACACCATATAGCTCTATACCATAGAACTCTATACCATATAGCTCTATACCATATAGCTCTATACCATATAGCTCTATACCATATAGCTCTATACCATATAGCTCTATACCATATAGCTCTACACCATATAGCTCTATACCATATAGCTCTACACCATATAGCTCTATACCATATCGCTCTACACCATATAGCATATCGCTCTACACCATATAGCTCTATACCTATCCATATAGCTCTATGCCATATAGCTCTATACCATATCGCTCTACACCATATAGCTCTATACCATATCGCTCTACACCATATAGCTCTATACCATAGAGCTCTATACCATATCGCTCTATACCATATAGCTCTATACCATATAGCTCTATACCATATAGCTCTATACCATATAGCTCTATACCATAGTCCTCTACATCATATAGCTCTATACCTATCCATATAGCTCTATACCTGTCAGAATGCATCAGATATATTAAAGTAACTAAAGTGATGAGGGACTAGGGATGAGGGATTAGGGATGAGGGTGTAGTGATGAGGGACTAGGGATGAGGAAGGAGGGACTAGGGATGAGGGAGGATGACTAGGGGTTGATTTGGGATTCAGCATAAGTGTGTGGTGTTCTGCAGTGGAGGCTGCTGAGGGGAGGACGGCTCATAATAATGGCTGGAACGAATCAAATGAAATTCCACCTATTACCCTCCAGCCATTACCACGAGCCCATCCTCCCCAATGAAATTGCCACCAACCTCCTGTGTTGTTCTGATGGGTGTCTTTACAGAGTCTCTGAGCTGGCCGGAGGTGGAGAGAGTGGTCAGACAGTTTGTGTTTGAGAGCATGCCCCTGACCCAGCTGGAGGAGGGAGGCCTACTGACCTCTGCTGGTTCCCCTCAACCTACCTGCCTGCCCTGGGACGACCCGGTCTGCTTCGCCAAGAACTACCTCAGACACATCAACAAGACACAAGGTACAGACGTTCTATGAACTCTGACACTAGGGATGTTAACGCTTAACCGTTAATCGGTTTGCCGCCGAAAATACATAGACCGTCATGCTTATCGGTCTATATTGTAATTTGCATAATTTAGTGGAATTTAATTGCCACTTGTGTATTTTCATTAGTTGTCATGCATCTTATTTATCACAGGCGCACAGCATACAGAGACTAGTTTGAGGAGATGAATATCCTACCACCTGTCAGACAGCAGCTGAGTAGCTCCTCAAAAAGCCTGTAGGTTACTGAAGTGAAACCTGCTGTTGGAAGCCCACTCATTATGCCACAAATAACCATTTTAAATGCAACCGTGTGTTAAAAACTTCAAATGTACTGTGACACATATTGGTCTGAATCCAGACTAGTCTCCTACCAGATGTGTTGGTCTGAATCCAGCCTAGTCTACTACCATATGTGTTGGTCTGAATCCAGACCAGTCTACTACCAGGTCTGTTGGTCTGAATCCAGACTAGTCTACTACCATATGTGTTGGTCTGAATCCAGACTAGTCTACTACCATATGTGTTGGTCTGAATCCAGACCAGTCTACTACCAGGTCTGTTGTTCTGATTCCAGACTAGTCTACTACCAGGTCTGTTGGTCTGAATCCAGACTAGTCTACTACCAGATGTGTTGGTCTGAATCCAGACTAGTCTCCTACCAGGTCTGTTGGTCTGAATCCAGACTAGTCTCCTACCAGATGTGTTGGTCTGGATCCAGAATAGTCTACTACCAGATGGTTTGGTCTGAATCCAGACTAGTCTACTACCAGATGTGTTGGTCTGAATCCAGTCTAGTCTACTACCAGATGTGTTGGTCTGAATCCAGTCTAGTCTACTACCAGATGTGTGGGTCTGAATCCAGACTAGTCTACTACCAGATCTGTTGGTCTGAATCCAGACTAGTCTACCTCCAGGGCTGTTGGTCTGAATCCAGACTAGTCTACTACCAGATGTGTTGGTCTGAATCCAGACTAGTCTACTACCAGGTCTGTTGGTCTGAATCCAGACTAGTCTACTACCAGATGTGTTGGTCTGAATCCAGACTAGTCTACTACCAGATCTGTTGGTCTGAATCCAGACTAGTCTACTACCAGATGTGTTGGTCTGAATCCACACTAGTCTACTACCAGATGTGTTGGTCTGAATCCAGACTAGTCTTCTACCAGATCTGTTGGTCTGAATCCAGACTAGTCTACTACCAGATCTGTTGGTCTGAATCCAGACTAATCTACTACTAGATGTGTTGGTCTGAATCCAGACTAGTCTACTATCATATGTGTTGGTCTGAATCCAGACTAGTCTACCACCATATGTGTTGGTCTGAATCCAGACTAGTCTACGACCATATGTGTTGGTCTGAATCCAGACTAGTCTACGACCAGATGTGTTGGTCTGAATCCAGACTAGTCTACGACCAGATGTGTTGGTCTAATTCCAGACTAGTCTACGACCAGATGTGTTGGTCTGAATCCAGACTAGTCTACTACCAGATGTGTTGTTCTGAATCCAGACTAGTCTACTACCATATGTGTTGGTCTGAATCCAGACTAGTCTACTACCATATGTGTTGGTCTGAATCCAGACTAGTCTACGACCAGATGTGTTGGTCTGAATCCAGACTAGTCTACTACCAGATGTGTTGGTCTGAATCCAGGCTAGTCTACTACCATATGTGTTGGTCTGAATCCAGACTAGTCTACTACCATATGTGTTGGTCCGAATCCAGACCAGTCTACTACCAGGTCTGTTGGTCTGAATCCAGACTAGTCTACTACCATATGTGTTGGTCTGAATCCAGACTAGTCTACTACCATATGTGTTGGTCTGAATCCAGACCAGTCTACTACCAGGTCTGTTGTTCTGAATCCAGACTAGTCTACTACCAGGTCTGTTGGTCTGAATCCAGACTAGTCTACTACCAGATGTGTTGGTCTGAATCCAGACTAGTCTCCTACCAGGTCTGTTGGTCTGAATCCAGACTAGTCTCCTACCAGATGTGTTGGTCTGAATCCAGACTAGTCTACTACCAGATGTGATGGTCTGAATCCAGACTAGTCTACTACCAGGTGTGTTGGTCTGAATCCAGACTAGTCTACTACTAGATGTGTTGGTCTGAATCCAGACTAGTCTACTACCAGATGTGTTGGTCTGATTCCAGACTAGTCTACTACCAGGTCTGTTGGTCTGAATCCAGACTAGTCTACTACCAGATGTGTTGGTCTGAATCCAGACTAGTCTACTACCATATGTGTTGGTCTGGATCTAGACTAGTCTACTACCAGATGTGTTGGTCTAAATCCAGACTAGTCTACTACCAGATGTGTTGGTCTGAATCCAGACTAGTCTACTACCAGATCTGTTGGTCTGAATCCAGACTAGTCTACTACCAGATGTGTTGGTCTGAATCCAGACTAGTCTACTACCAGATGTGTTGGTCTGGATCCAGACTAGTCTACTACCAGATGTGTTGGTCTGAATCCAGACTAGTCTACTACCAGGTCTGTTGGTCTGAATCCAGACTAGTCTACTACCAGATGTGTTGGTCTGAATCCAGACTAGTCTACTACCAGATCTGTTGGTCTGAATCCAGACTAGTCTACTACCAGATGAGTTGGTCTGAATCCAGACTAGTCTTCTACCAGATCTGTTGGTCTGAATCCAGACTAGTCTACTACCAGATGTGTTGGTCTGAATCCAGACTAGTCTACTACCAGGTCTGTTGGTCTGAATCCAGACTAGTCTACTACTAGATCTGTTGGTCTGAATCCAGACTAGTCTACTACCAGGTCTGTTGGTCTGAATCCAGACTAGTCTACTACCAGGTCTGTTGGTCTGAATCCAGACTAGTCTACTACCAGATGTGTTGGTCTGAATCCAGACTAGTCTACTACCAGATGTGTTGGTCTGAATCCAGACTAGTCTACTACCAGGTCTGTTGGTCTGATAGCAATAGAGTGGTCAAAACAGCACCAACAGATCTGCAACCCGGCTGTTGTTGATGATCTGATGTATCTCATTGTTCCTCTCTTTGTATCTTTGACATAACAGCCAATAAAACAGGTTTCCTCGACAGGTAAAGTGTTCCACCACCAGGATGAATCAGAGGAGAGTTTGTCTGATGTCGTAGATGTTACTGAGATGCAGAGATGCCGGATGCGATCGCTCAGTGACTGGCACTATACTGAGCACCACAACGCCAATGTCTTTCCTCAGGTCAACATCAATCAATACCTTCTGATTTCTGGCTCCTTTTTGTGACCTTTTGTGATCCTCAGGGAACACAGAGAGTTGGAAAACAACCACAGCATGTTCTAGTGACCCCCTTGTTGTCTTGCTGTAGATTCTCCACTCTGCCTCTCAGTCCTACCGCTGCATGGACACCTTCTGTGGTAGTCTGGACAACACCCTGTTCATCGTCTGTCACAATCCCATGAGCCCTCAACGCCAGTGCAAGGAATTATGGGACATGGCCCTCCACACCAACGTTGGGTTCAGGTACAGTTAAAAATCAACATCAGCAATCAGTTGTTTAACAGTTGGATATATATTTTCTTCAAACCCATTTTCTTGATTCTTTTTTCGGTGTTACAAAAAGATAAAACCACAGAGTACATTAGACTCTGGGTCCTGTTTAGGATTGTATTCATTAAAATACGACCGCTTTCCACCGTTCCCTCTCTGTCGTCAGGAAGTACCTTGAGCACGTGGCCAACTCTATATCTGACTGGACCGAGGAGGAGGAGGTGAAGTGGCTAGCTCTGCAGGCCAAGAGAGAGGCAGAGAAACTGAGAGGGCCCACCCCGCCTGACTCCTCAGAGAAAGGCAGGACAGAGTCGGCTAAGGGCACCAAGAAGGGCCCTGTCTCAACAAAACACACTGCAGGTAAGGAAGCCAAAATATCAGTCAAAACAGGCTGAAATCCATTGGTATAACATACATACTCATTACCATGGATACATCAATTACGATAGATGAAAAACAGCACTAAGAGTAGTACTAGTAGCTACAGTGCTACAGTCCCCCTGTGATGTAAACGTTGTGTCCCTGTGTACCTGAAGCCTCCCCAGCCAAGTCTCCTGTCCCAGAGGAAGGTCCTCCAGACCAGTACATCAGAGAAGACTCGCTCAAAGTAACGGACTTCCACCTCGTTTTATAGTGATTCATGTATTCAGTACCTTTAATACAGTCTGATGATTCTAACTGTGCTGCTGATGTTCTATACCAACTCATCTCTGTCCAGGCGTGGAAGATAGAGCAGGACAGGCAGAAGGAGGAGGAACAGGTGAAGAAAGCTAAGAAAGATAAAGGAGGGAAGGGGGCGGAGCGCGCCGACTCGTCCAAGGAGAACAAGAAAACAACCCCGTCGACCACGAAGAAGAGCAGGGAGGACGTGACCCCTGACCTGGCTGTGGGGACCCCTGGAGAACAGAGAGCGAAGCTGCAGTCGCCCACCGACGCCTTCACTGTGAGTCTATAAACACCCTTTAAAGGCACAATATGGCATTCCAGCTTCGTAATGACACCATTCTGTGGTTGGTAACTGGTTTTCTGGTTGAGGAGATATGGGGATATAGTCCCAGCAGATACTAGATAGATCATGTTTTACTGTGCTGTTATGGCATGGTGCCTTATCTGCTGCAACAATATCAACAGAATGAGGACCTTTTTAAAAATGTTAAATACTGTGTGTGTGTGTGTGTGTGTGTGTGTGTGTGTGTGTGTGTGTGTGTGTGTGTGTGTGTGTGTGTGTGTGTGTGTGTGTGTGTGTGTGTGTGTGTGTGTGTGTGTGTGTGTGCGCGTGTGTGTGTGTGTGAAGGGATTCACTGGTTACAGCATGGAGGGGCAGCTGATCCAGGTCTCAGGCCAGGTCCACTCCCTATACCCCTCTGACGGAGGCCACATCCAGGTGGAGACCATCCACTTTGTCCAGGGTGAACACACACACACACCACTATTACCGTACACACTTACCGCTCTCTTTTATTCACACGTTAATTCTCTAAGGCTGCGTTTACACAGGCTGCCCAATTCTGATCTTTTTTCCCCCACTTATTGGTCTTTTGACCAATCAGATGAGCTCTGAAAAAGATCTGATGTGAAAAGATCTGATGTGATTGGTCAAAAGACCAATTAGTGTAAAAAACAATATTCAGAATTGGGATCTGACGTGAAAGGATCTGATGTGATTGGTCAAAAGACCAATTAGTGTAAAAAAAATAATTCCGAATTGGGCTGCCTGTGTAAACATAGCCTTAGCCGATGTTCTGTTTCCAGGGGCGACGCTCATCAAGGTGTGTGTGATGAAGGACAAGCATCATTTGTACAGCCACATCACCCAGCCAAACAGACACCAGGAGGAGAGCCCAAAGGACGCGGTCACCATGGAGACACAGAGTCCCACCAATAAGAGTGTTTGGCTGGGCTCCTTCTCAGCTGTGCTGGACAGCGGCATCCACCTCTCCTACAGTCACTACGGGCCCACAGGGGAGCAGGGTGAACACCTTACACTGATGCTGTCTGTTTCTTTGTCATTAAACCACTTGCTGTACTGTTCCTGTTATGGGGACGTAGTCTGGTCCCTATGTTGTGTGTGGTGATGTCTAGCTTTAAGGTGGCTACGGTAACAGTCTGGTTGTTGACGTGTCTGTAGGTGAGATGGAGGCCGGTCAGGACTCTGATCTAGACATGCCCACAGACTCCAGTCTCTCCCCCGTCCCCTCGACCCTCCTCTCCTCCTCATTGTCCCGGGAGAAACTCAACTCCTCCCACAGCGCCAGGGGGGTGCAGCCGTCCAAAGAGACCAACAAGTCTTCAACACACAGAGAGGAAGAGGAGCAGGTGGATCCATACTATCGACCGTCACCAACAGAAACATTTAGTTTCCATAGCGTCTGTTCAGTTGTAGTGTTTTGTCATTGATAACGTTGTAATACTGATACCAATGATATAACATTATGCTCTCATCATCTATGTTCTTCCTGTTGACGTACCTGCTGTGTGTTATTCCCTTCATGTGTCTGGCTGTGTTGTCCCCTGCCAGACCAGACAGTGTGTGGGTCAGGCTGCGTTATCTGGCAGCGCTCCGTTCCAGAGACTAAACCTCTCCACCCCCAGTGGTCTGCTGCTGCAGTTCCTCAGGGAAGATACAGACGGTCAGTGTGTGTGTCCAGACAATGTATGTGTGTGTGTCCAGACAATGTATGTGTGTGTGTCCAGACAGTGTGTGTGTGTGTGTGTCCAGACAGTGTGTGTGTGTGTGTGTCCAGACAGTGTGTGTGTGTGTCCAGACAGTGTGTGTGTGTGTCCAGACAGTGTGTGTGTAACTGTAGTTTTGGTTACTGTAGGCAGTACTCCAGAGGGTCAGTGTGTGTGTGTGTAACTGTAGTTTTGGTTACTGTAGGCAGTACTCCAGAGGGTCAGTGTGTGTGTGTAACTGTAGTTTTGGTTACTGTAGGCAGTACTCCAGAGGGTCAGTGTGTGTGTGTAACTGTAGTTTTGGTTACTGTAGGCAGTACTCCAGAGGGTCAGTGTGTGTGTGTAACTGTAGTTTTGGTTACTGTAGGCAGTACTCCAGAGGGTCAGTGTGTGTGTGTGTGTAACTGTAGTTTTGGTTACTGTAGGCAGTACTCCAGAGGGTCAGTGTGTGTGTGTAACTGTAGTTTTGGTTACTGTAGGCAGTACTCCAGAGGGTCAGTGTGTGTTGGTGAGACAGACTTTCCCCCTACACTGCAGTGACAGTAGGGAGCCTCACCTCACAGACCCATCGTTACACAGTGAGTTGTCTAGGGTCATCACTGGTCAGGGCACCGTGGTCAAGTACATGAGAGACGGATCAACACAGGTACTGGCAAACACAATACACACACACACACACACACATTAAGCTCCTCCCTCCCCACTTTATATAATGTTTACATACCCTACATTACTCATGTCATATGTATATACTGTACTCTATACCATCTACTGCATCTTGCCTATGCCGTTCGGCCATCACTCATTCATATATTTACATATTCTTATTCATTCCTTTACACTTGTGTGTATAAGGTAGTTGTTGTGAAATTGTGTTGTGAAATTGTTAGGTTAGATTACTTGTTAGATATTACTGCATGGTCGGAACTAGAAGCACAAGCATGTCACTACACTCGCATTAACATCTGCTAACCGGGTGTATGTGACCAATAAGATTTGATTTGTCTCTGTGTAGGTGCTGTTTGCAGACGGTTCAGTCAGTAGCAGTACAGACTCAGGACCCATCGTCTCCTCTCCTCCTGAACCCCCTGCGAAGGAGGAAGAGGTAGTGAAGGAGACTCCGATACCAGAGAGAAAAGACAGCAAGGACAAGAAGGGTAATCACATCTCTAACAAATCATATGGACCTTGATTTAGATCCTTTTATACAGAACCAGTCAAAACCTTCCAAGGGTTTTTCTTTATTTGTACTTGTGTTCTACATTGTAGAATAATAGTGAAGACATCACAACTATGAAATAACACATATGGAATCATGTAGTAACCAACAAAGTGTTAAACAGATCAAAATATATGTTCTATTTAAGATTCTTCTAAGTAGCCACCCTTTGCCTTGATGACAGCTTTGCACACTCTTGGCATTCTCTCAACCAGCTTCATGAGGTAGTCACCTGCAATGCATTTCAATTGACAGGTGTGCATTGTTGAAAGTTCATTTGTGGAATTTCTTTCCTTAATGCATTTGAGCCAATCAGTTGTGCTGTGACAAGGTAGGGGTGGTATACAGAAGAGCCCTATTTGGTATAAGACCATGTCCATTTTATGGAAAGAACAGCTAAAATAAGCAAAGAGAAACGACAGTTCATCATTACTTTAAGACGTGGAGGTCAGTCAATACGGAACATTTCAAGAACTTTGAAAGTTTCTTCAAGTGCAGTCACAAAAACCATCAAGCGCTATGATGAAACTGTCTCTCATGAGGACCATCACAGGAAAGGAAGACCCAGAGTTACCTCTGCTGTAGGATAAGTTCATTAGAGTTACCAGCCACTACTAAAGGACACCAATAAGAAGAAGAGACTTGCTTGGGTCAAGAAACACGAGCAAGGGACATTCGACCGGTGGAAATCTGTCCTTTGGTCAGATGAGTCCAAATTTGAGATTTTTGGTTCCAACTGCTGTGTCTTTATGAGACGCAGAGTAGGTGAACGGATTATCTCAGCATGTGTGGTTCCCACCGTGAAGCATGGAGGAGGAGGTGTGATGGTGTGGGGATGCTTTGCTGGTGACACTGTCTGTGATTTATTTAGGATTCAAGGCACACTTAACCAGCATGGTCACCACAGCATTCTGCAGTGATATGCAATCCCATCTGGTTTGCGCTTAGTGGGACTATATTTTTCAACAGGACAATGACCCAAAACACACCTCCAGGCTGTGTAAGGTCTATTAGACCAAGGAGAGTGATGGAGTGCTGCATCAGATGACCTGGCCTCCACAATCACCTGACCTCAAACCATTTCAGGTGGTTTGGGATGAGTTGGACTGCAGAGTGATACTACATGTTATTTCATAGTTTTGATGTCTTCACTATTTTTCTACAATAGTAAAAAATAAACAAAACCCTGGGAAAAGTAGGTGTGTCCAAACTTTAGACTGGTACTGTCTATTTGATTTGTCTTCCTATTAGACTTTTACTGTGTCAGTCTGAAATCTATTGGCTTCACAACCTTTTGTGTTGTTGAGTATCGGTGCTTGAGAAAGACAAAGGGAAGATGAGGGGTTGTGTGTCTGGGCAGGTAAACTGGGTTCCAAGCAGAGCCTGGGGGCTGACCAGAGTCAGAGTGACCCAGAGCCCAGGGAGGAGCAGAGGTCGTCAGACAACACCCAGGGCAGACAGGGGGTCTGTTGGGTCACCACCAGCCCCTCCGGACACAGAGTAGCCACCATGGGGGACCAGACCACAGACCCTGGCCCGGTCCTGGCCTTCAGAGCCACAGACCCTGTCAGCCAAACTGTGAGTATACGAACCAGCAACATGGTTTGCTAACATCGTGGTTGATAATAACACATGTTAGTTTTCTCACGACCTTTTGCAAAAGTCCAAAATGGTGGGTTAGCTGATACTCTGAAGGTGTCAACATTTTGACTTCCTACACATGTGATATGTAAAAGTAGCTCTTCTGCCTTGTCTCTGTGTGAGCAGGTTGTTATCACCCGGGAGGACAAGGTGATGTCTGTGCTGGACAGAGACGGGACGGTGATCATCGACCATGCAGACGGAACCAGGATCACTACCCTGTACCAGGAGAGAGAGGCTCTCAGTGGGTGGTCCCAGGAACACATTAACACAGGTTAAAGGCTATCATACTAACTGCTAAATGGTCTGATACAGGTTAAAGGCTATACTACTGACTACTACCTGGTCTGATACAGGTTAAAGGCTATACTACTAACTACTACCTGGTCTGACACAGGTTAAAGGCTATACTACTAACTACTACCTGGTCTGATACAGGTTAAAGGCTATACTACTAACTACTACCTGGTCTGACACAGGTTAAAGGCTATACTACTAACTACTACCTGGTCTGATACAGGTTAAAGGCTATACTACTAACTACTACCTGGTCTGATACAGGTTAAAGGCTATACTACTAACTACTACCTGGTCTGACACAGGTTAAAGGCTATACTACTACCTGGTCTGATACAGGTTAAAGGCTATACTACTGACTACTACCTGGTCTGATACAGGTTAAAGGCTATACTACTAACTACTACCTGGTCTGACACAGGTTAAAGGCTATACTACTAACTACTACCTGGTCTGATACAGGTTAAAGGCTATACTACTAACTACTACCTGGTCTGACACAGGTTAAAGGCTATACTACTAACTACTACCTGGTCTGATACAGGTTAAAGGCTATACTACTAACTACTACCTGGTCTGATACAGGTTAAAGGCTATACTACTAACTACTACCTGGTCTGACACAGGTTAAAGGCTATACTACTACCTGGTCTGATACAGGTTAAAGGCTATACTACTAACTGCTACCTGGTCTGATACAGGTTAAAGGCTATACTACTACCTGGTCTGACACAGGTTAAAGGCTATACTACTAACTGCTACCTGGTCTGATACAGGTTAAAGGCTATACTACTAACTACTACCTGGTCTGACACAGGTTAAAGGCTATACTACTACCTGGTCTGATACAGGTTAAAGGCTATACTACTAACTGCTACCTGGTCTGATACAGGTTAAAGGCTATACTACTAACTACTACCTGGTCTGATACAGGTTAAAGGCTATACTACTAACTACTACCTGGTCTGACACAGGTTAAAGGCTATACTACTACCTGGTCTGATACAAGTTAAAGGCTATACTACTACCTGGTCTGATACAGGTTAAAGGCTATACTACTACCTGGTCTGATACAGGTTAAAGGCTATACTACTACCTGGTCTGATACAGGTTAAAGGCTATACTACTACCTGGTCTGATACAGGTTAAAGGCTATACTACTACCTGGTCTGATACAGGTTAAAGGCTATACTACTACCTGGTCTGATACAGGTTAAAGGCTATACTACTACCTGGTCTGATACAGGTTAAAGGCTATACTACTAACTACTACCTGGTCTGACACAGGTTAAAGGCTATACTACTACCTGGTCTGATACAAGTTAAAGGCTATACTACTACCTGGTCTGATACAGGTTAAAGGCTATACTACTACCTGGTCTGATACAGGTTAAAGGCTATACTACTAACTGCTATATGGTCTGATACAGGTTAAAGGCTATACTACTACCTGGTCTGATACAGGTTAAAAGCTATACTACTACCTGGTCTGATACAGGTTAAAGGCTATACTACTAACTACTACCTGGTCTGACACAGGTTAAAGGCTATACTACTACCTGGTCTGATACAGGTTAAAGGCTATACTACTAACTGCTACCTGGTCTGATACAGGTTAAAGGCTATACTACTAACTACTACCTGGTCTGATACAGGTTAAAGGCTATACTACTAACTACTACCTGGTCTGACACAGGTTAAAGGCTATACTACTACCTGGTCTGATACAAGTTAAAGGCTATACTACTACCTGGTCTGATACAGGTTAAAGGCTATACTACTACCTGGTCTGATACAGGTTAAAGGCTATACTACTACCTGGTCTGATACAGGTTAAAGGCTATACTACTACCTGGTCTGATACAGGTTAAAGGCTATACTACTACCTGGTCTGATACAGGTTAAAGGCTATACTACTACCTGGTCTGATACAGGTTAAAGGCTATACTACTACCTGGTCTGATACAGGTTAAAGGCTATACTACTAACTACTACCTGGTCTGACACAGGTTAAAGGCTATACTACTACCTGGTCTGATACAAGTTAAAGGCTATACTACTACCTGGTCTGATACAGGTTAAAGGCTATACTACTACCTGGTCTGATACAGGTTAAAGGCTATACTACTACCTGGTCTGACACAGGTTAAAGGCTATACTACTACCTGGTCTGATACAAGTTAAAAGCTATACTACTACCTGGTCTGATACAGGTTAAAGGCTATACTACTACCGGGTCTGATACAGGTTAAAGGCTATACTACTACCTGGTCTGATACAGGTTAAAGGCTATACTACTGACTACTACCTGGTCTGATACAGGTTAAAAGCTATACTACTACCTGGTCTGATACAGGTTAAAGGCTATACTACTGACTACTACCTGGTCTGATACAGGTTAAAGGCTATACTACTGACTATTACCTGGTCTGATACAGGTTAAAGGCTATACTACTGACTATTACCTGGTCTGATACAGGTTAAAGGCTATACTACTACCTGGTCTGATACAGGTTAAAGGCTATACTACTGACTACTACCTGGTCTGATACAGGTTAAAGGCTATACTACTGACTATTACCTGGTCTGATACAGGTTAAAGGCTATACTACTACCTGGTCTGATACAGGTTAAAGGCTATACTACTACCTGGTCTGATACAGGTTAAAGGCTATACTACTAACTGCTATATGGTCTGATACAGGTTAAAGGCTATACTACTACCTGGTCTGACACAGGTTAAAGGCTATACTACTACCTGGTCTGATACAGGTTAAAAGCTATACTACTAACTACTACCTGGTCTGATATAGGTTAAAGGCTATACTACTACCTGGTCTGATACAGGTTAAAAGCTATACTACTAACTTCTAAATGGTCTGATACAGGTTAAAGGCTATACTACTAACTACTACCTGGTCTGATACAGGTTAAAGGCTATACTACTAACTACTATCTGGTCTGACACAGGTTAAAGGCTATACTACTACCTGGTCTGATACAGGTTAAAGGCTATACTACTACCTGGTCTGATACAGGTTAAAGGCTATACTACTACCTGGTCTGATACAGGTTAAAGGCTATACTACTACCTGGTCTGATACAGGTTAAAGGCTATACTACTACCTGGTCTGATATAGGTTAAAGGCTATACTACTACCTGGTCTGATACAGGTTAAAAGCTATACTACTAACTTCTAAATGGTCTGATACAGGTTAAAGGCTATACTACTAACTACTACCTGGTTTGATACAGGTTAAAGGCTATACTACTAACTTGTCTAATACATTAGTAGTGTATATTATGTGTTACCAGGACAGAGACAACAGTGTGTGTAGGAAGGATAGTTCCTGGTGTGATAATGTCTACGTTGTGTTACCAGGACAGAGACAACAGTGTGTGTAGGAAGGATAGTTCCTGGTGTGATAATGTCTACGTTGTGTTACCAGGGGAGAGGTCCAGCAGTGTGTGTAGGAAGGAGAAGGTGGTGATGGTGGAGCGCCTGGGGTTTGCCACGGTAACCATGTTCGGCGAGGGCAGGTCCTGCAACGTGGTCTTTGGAGACGGGAGCGTCGTCACCGCCACCTGCGACGGAGCGTACCAAGTAAGAGAAACCGGGGGTGACTGTTACTAGTCCTTCCTCCATTCCTCCCGTTGTCTTCCCACCTCCTCATAACGTGGAGAGCATCGGACGAGAAGATCCACGCTTCCTTTCATGAGTCTAGCAAATGACTGTGTTCTGAGGTTCTATATTCATTCTGGGTGACTCTCCGTGTCCCCGTGTGCCCTCTAGGTGTACCCGTCCAGTGTAGGTCTGCTGTTCATCAACCAGGACGGTAGTTGTGTGTACACGTCAGACCCTGAACACAGCCCAACCCTGAGTCTGGCCAGCTGGAGTCCCAGAGAGCAGCCAGGCAGCTACAGGATGAACCACACCTCCACTTCAGACACACTGTGTGAGGTCACAGACCACCACGGGAACCTCTTCCAGGTGGGTCGGCTCTGTATGACACCCCTGTTCCCTTCTTATAGTCTGGTCCCAGATCTGTTTGTGTTGTCTTGCCATTTGGCTTGACGATGACCATAGGAGTTAGCAAGACAGCACAATCAGATCTGGGACCAGGGCATAAGGCGCTGACCATAACTTGAGCACTATATAAGGATTAGGGTGAGATTCCAGACAGTTTGTTTTCCCATCAGGCCTAGTGTTCAGAGGATTATCGTATGATACACTGACCTCTGCAAGCCCCTGGGAATTTTCCTTTTGGAAACTTGTTTGACAAAGTGAATTAGAAAAGATCACTGTAGGCTTCCTAGGGCATGTGTAGGGCATGTGTAGGGCATGTGTAGGGCATGTGTAGGGCATGTGTAGGGCATGTGTAGAGCATGTGTAGGGCATGTGTAGGGCATGTGCAGGGCATGTGCAGGGCATGTGTAGGGCATGTGCAGGGCATGTGCAGGGCATGTGTAGGGCATGTGTAGGGCATATGTAGGGCATGTGTAGGGCATGTGTAGTGCATGTGTAGTGCATGTGTAGGGCATGTGTAGTGCATGTGTAGGGCATGTGTAGTGCATGGTGGAGTTATAGTGACAGTGTATCAAATGGTGCTGTGTGGAGGTGATGAAGGATGGCCAGGCATCAGTGGAGATCTCTAGCCCTCTGGACAGCAGAGTGGAGGAGGAGGAGGAGGAGGAGGAAGAGGAGGGAGGGCTGCCAGAAGAGAGAGAGCTGTCCAAGCATCCTATTGGACGTAAAGTCCACATTCCCAGGTAGGCTTCAGTAACTCTGCTCCTCATCTGTACAGTTGGACTCCTTTTTCATTCCAATGTCCCCCAGTTAGGCACCTTTTAACCCTTGTAGTGTTCAATCTGGGCTGAAGCATGATGGGTAGTCTCTCATTCTCTATACCATAATAAACACCCAGGTTGTTCATGGCCCATGAGGACGGTTCAGGCACAGAGCTGCTGTACTCTCAGACAGTAGAGGAACGTTTGTATGAGGACTACTCTGACCCTGCTGTCGCCCTGCTTAAAGAACCCCTCCCAGACCTACAGGGTAGGATTCTGTTCATTACTCTACCTCCATTGTTTCCTCCTGGTCCACCCATAGACACGTCTGTGGTCTCCTCCCAGACCTACAGGGTAGGATTCTGTTCATTACTCTACCTCCATTGTTTCCTCCTGGTCTACCCATAGACACGTCTGTGGTCTCCTCCCTGACCTACAGGGTAGGATTCTGTTCATTACTCTACCTCCATTGTTTCCTCCTGGTCTACCCATAGACACGTCTGTGGTCTCCTCCCTGACCTACAGGGTAGGATTCTGTTCATTACTCTACCTCCATTGTTTCCTCCTGGTCTACCCATAGACACGTCTGTGGTCTCCTCCCTGACCTACAGGGTAGGATTCTGTTCATTACTCTACCTCCATAGACCTGTGTTTCCTCCTGGTCTACCCATAGACACGTCTGTGGTCTCCTCCCAGACCTACAGGGTAGGATTCTGTTCATTACTCTACCTCCATTGTTTCCTCCCGGTCTACCCATAGACACGTCTGTGGTCTCCTCCCAGACCTACAGGGTAGGATTCTGTTCATTACTCTACCTCCATTGTTTCCTCCTGGTCTACCCATAGACACGTCTGTGGTCTCCTCCCTGTCCTGCAGGTGTCCTGGGTATAGCGGTGCTGAGACCCTCTCGTCAGGACGTGTGGTCCAGATGGGTCATGCAGAAACAAAACAAGGACATCATCCCCACCAACCTCAAGTCCCGACGCTGGGACAGCTTCCCCTCAGTAGAGGTAGACCGAGACAATCAAAGAGAAAATGCAGTTGAAATAGACGCATAATGTATTAGCAAATCATGCTAGTTTTCACGTGTACTTGAATTTAAGGTAATTTTATACATGGTCAAAACACACTTTAGTCATAGGGTTTGATGATACCTTAAAATTTAAATAAATAAATAAATCTACTTTATCCCCTAAAAACATATTCTTTAAACATCTACTGTAACCCCCCCCCAGAGGAAGAAGCCAGGTCCTCTGTTCGGGACCACCCTGGGCCGGGGTCTGACCCTGAGAGAGAAGCCTGTTTCTGAGGCCTGCAGGCCCGTGCTGAGCTGTCCTGATACCCTGGAGGTCCGACAGCTGCTCCAGTACCAGCCAGTCAGCAGACAGCTCCGCAGGACTCTGGAGACTCGCCTCAAGGTACAGCTCTGCAGCTCATCTCACTGTCCTGTGTGGATTCTATAAGGCAGTCTCCATTACAGCAGCCTTAACCCAGTGTACAAGCAGTGCCTTACTCAAGAGCACATCGGCAGTTTTTTGTCACCTTGTCAGCTCAGGGATTCGAACCAGAGACGTTTCAGTAACTGACCCAATGCACTAACTGCTAGGCTACCTTAATATAGATGTTCCATCATAACATGCATGTGTTTGGTATGCAGTGTACTCTGTATGTCAACATGTGTTTGGTATGCGGTGTACTCTGTATGTCAACATGTGTTTGGTATGCGGTGTACTCTGTATGTCAACATGTGTTTGGTATGCGGTGTAATCTGTGTCTCAACATGTGGTCCTCCTCCTGTACCTGGTCCTCCTCCTCTACCTGGTCCTCCTCCTCTACCTGGTCCTCCTCCTCTACCTGGTCCTCCTCCTCTACCTGGTCCTGTCTCAACATGTGGTCCTCCTCCTGTACCTGGTCCTCCTCCTCTACCTGGTCCTCCTCCTGTACCTGGTCGTCCTCCTCCTGTACCTGGTCCTCCTCCTGTACCTGGTCCTCCTCCTCCTGTACCTGGTCCTCCTCCTCTACCTGGTCCTCCTCCTGTACCTGGTCGTCCTCCTCCTGTACCTGGTCCTCCTCCTGTACCTGGTCCTCCTCCTCTACCTGGTCCACCTCCTCTACCTGGTCCTCCTCCTGTACCTGGTCCTCCTCCTCCTGTACCTGGTCCTCCTCCTCCTGTACCTGGTCCTCCTCCTGTACCTGGTCGTCCTCCTCCTGTACCTGGTCCTCCTCCTGTACCTGGTCCTCCTCCTCTACCTGGTCCTCCTCCTGTACCTGGTCATCCTCCTCCTGTACCTGGTCCTCCTCCTGTACCTGGTCCTCCTCCTGTACCTGGTCCTCCTCCTGTACCTGGTCCTCCTCCTGTACCTGGTCCTCCTCCTCCTGTACCTGGTCCTCCTCCTCTACCTGGTCCTCCTCCTGTACCTGGTCGTCCTCCTCCTGTACCTGGTCCTCCTCCTGTACCTGGTCCTCCTCCTCTACCTGGTCCTCCTCCTGTACCTGGTCCTCCTCCTGTACCTGGTCGTCCTCCTCCTGTACCTGGTCCTCCTCCTCCTGTACCTGGTCGTCCTCCTCCTGTACCTGGTCCTCCTCCTCCTGTACCTGGTCCTTCTCCTGTACCTGGTCCTCCTCGTCTACCTGGTCCTGTCTCAACATGTGGTCCTCCTCCTGTACCTGGTCCTCCTCCTGTACCTGGTCCTCCTCCTGTACCTGGTCCTCCTCCTCCTGTACCTGGTCCTCCTCCTGTACCTGGTCCTCCTCCTGTACCTGGTCGTCCTCCTCCTGTACCTGGTCCTCCTCCTGTACCTGGTCCTCCTCCTCCTGTACCTGGTCCTCCTCCTCTACCTGGTCCTCCTCCTCTACCTGGTCCTGTCTCAACATGTGGTCCTCCTCCTGTACCTGGTCCTCCTCCTGTACCTGGTCCTCCTCCTGTACCTGGTCCTCCTCCTGTACCTGGTCCTCCTCCTGTACCTGGTCCTCCTCCTCTACCTGGTCCTGTCTCAACATGTGGTCCTCCTCCTGTACCTGGTCCTTCTCCTGTACCTGGTCATCCTCCTCCTGTACCTGGTCCTCCTCTTGTACCTGGTCCTCCTCCTCTACCTGGTCCTCCTCCTGTACCTGGTCCTCCTCCTCCTGTACCTGGTCCTCCTCCTCTACCTGGTCCTCCTCCTGTACCTGGTCGTCCTCCTCCTGTACCTGGTCCTCCTCCTGTACCTGGTCCTCCTCCTCTACCTGGTCCTCCTCCTGTACCTGGTCGTCCTCCTCCTGTACCTGGTCCTCCTCCTGTACCTGGTCCTCCTCCTGTACCTGGTCCTCCTCCTCCTGTACCTGGTCCTCCTCCTCTACCTGGTCCTCCTCCTGTACCTGGTCGTCCTCCTCCTGTACCTGGTCCTCCTCCTGTACCTGGTCCTCCTCCTCTACCTGGTCCTCCTCCTGTACCTGGTCGTCCTCCTCCTGTACCTGGTCCTCCTCCTCCTGTACCTGGTCGTCCTCCTCCTGTACCTGGTCGTCCTCCTCCTGTACCTGGTCGTCCTCCTCCTGTACCTGGTCCTTCTCCTGTACCTGGTCCTCCTCCTCTACCTGGTCCTGTCTCAACATGTGGTCCTCCTCCTGTACCTGGTCCTCCTCCTGTACCTGGTCCTCCTCCTGTACCTGGTCCTCCTCCTGTACCTGGTCCTCCTCCTCCTGTACCTGGTCCTCCTCCTGTACCTGGTCCTCCTCCTGTACCTGGTCCTCCTCCTCCTGTACCTGGTCCTCCTCCTGTACCTGGTCCTCCTCCTCCTGTACCTGGTCCTCCTCCTCTACCTGGTCCTCCTCCTCTACCTGGTCCTGTCTCAACATGTGGTCCTCCTCCTGTACCTGGTCCTCCTCCTGTACCTGGTCCTCCTCCTGTACCTGGTCCTCCTCTTGTACCTGGTCCTCCTCCTGTACCTGGTCCTCCTCCTCTACCTGGTCCTGTCTCAACATGTGGTCCTCCTCCTGTACCTGGTCCTTCTCCTGTACCTGGTCCTCCTCCTCTACCTGGTCCTGTCTCAACATGTGGTCCTCCTCCTGTACCTGGTCCTTCTCCTCTACCTGGTCCTCCTCCTCTACCTGGTCCTGTCTCAACATGTGGTCCTCCTCCTGTACCTGGTCCTTCTCCTGTACCTGGTCGTCCTTCTCCTGTACCTGGTCCTCCTCCTCCTGTACCTGGTCCTTCTCCTCCTGTACCTGGTCGTCCTTCTCCTATACCTGGTCCTCCTCCTCTACCTGGTCCTCCTCCTGTACCTGGTCCTGTCTCAACATGTGGTGCTCCTCTTCCTGTACCTGGTATTGTAGGAGTACATGGAGCAGGTTATCCAGAGAGAGAACCTGACAGAGAAGATGCAGCTGAATGACCCTCGTACTGAGGAGGAGAAGATCCACGCTGCTGACCTGCTCAAACTGGTCCTGGTCAGTCAGTACACACACACACACACACATACACACACACACACACACACGTACTGAGGAGGAGAAGATCCACGCTGCTGACCTGCTCAAACTGGTCCTGGTCAGTCAGTACACACACACACACACACACATACACACACACACACACGTACTGAGGAGGAGAAGGTCCACACTACTGACCTGATCAAATATGTCCAAATTACTCCGGTGCTGTAGTATTCTGTTACTCAGGTGCTGTAGTATTCTGTTACTCGAGTGCTGTAGTGTTCTGTTACTCGGGTGCTGTAGTATTCTGTTACTCAGGTGCTGTAGTATTCTGTTACTCGGGTGCTGTAGTATTCTGTTACTCAGGTGCTGTAGTATTCTGTTACTCGGGTGCTGTAGTATTCTGTTACTCAGGTGCTGTAGTATTCTGTTACTCGGGTGCTGTAGTGTTCTGTTACTCGAGTGCTGTAGTGTTCTGTTACTCGGGTGCTGTAGTGTTCTGTTACTCAGGTGCTGTAGTATTGTGTGACACCATGTGCATTTTTTCCTCCTCAGTCACTTCCAGAGTCAGAGCACCCCACTATAGAGAACAGAATCTGCCCCGGTGAGTCTTTCATTTTGGCTTGGCACTTTTATGGTGCTTGGAGATTATTTCCTAGCTGTAGCAATGAATTGGATAAGGGAAAGGAATGGTGAGTTGAATAGGGAGTGTTTGTGTTTGTTCCACCTCAGTGGATGCAGCCACCCTGTACATCCAGGCAGTGAAGACTCCAGCCCTGCAGACTGAGGCCTCGCTCTCAGAGAAACACACAGACAGGTGGGTCAGAACTAGCCTGGTCCTAGATCAGTATCATAACTAGCCTGGTCCTAGATCAGTATCATAACTAGCCTGGTCCTAGATCAGTATCATAACTAGCCTGGTCCTAGATCAGTATCATAACTAGCCTGGTCCTAGATCAGTACCATAACTAGCCTGGTCCTAGATCAGTATCATAACTAGCCTGGTCCTAGATCAGTACCATAACTAGCCTGGTCCTAGATCAGTATCAGAACTAGCCTGGTCCTAGATCAGTATCAGAACTAGCCTGGTCCTAGATCAGTATCATAACTAGCCTGGTGCTAGATCAGTATCATAACTAGCCTGGTCCTAGATCAGTATCATAACTAGCCTGGTCCTAGATCAGTATCATGACTAGCCTGGTCCTAGATCAGTATCATAACTAGCCTGGTCCTAGATCAGTATCATGACTAGCCTGGTCCTAGATCAGTATCATGACTAGTCTGGTCCTAGATCAGTTCATAACTAGCCTGGTCCTAGATCAGTATCATAACTAGCCTGGTCCTAGATCAGTATCAGAACTAGCCTGGTCCTAGATCAGTATCATAACTAGCCTGGTCCTAGATCAGTATCATAACTAGCCTGGTCCTAGATCAGTATCATAACTAGCCTCGTCCTAGATCAGTATCATAACTAGCCTGGTCCTAGATCAGTATCATAACTAGCCTGGTCCTAGATCAGTATCATAACTAGCCTGGTCCTAGATCAGTATCATAACTAGCCTGGTCCTAGATCAGTATCATAACTAGCCTGGTCCTAGATCAGTATCATAACTAGCCTGGTCCTAGATCAGTATCATAACTAGCCTGGTCCTAGATCAGTATCATAACTAGCCTGGTCTTAGATCAGTATCATAATTAGCCTGGTCCTAGATCAGTATAATAACTAGCCTGGTCCTAGATCAGTATCATAACTAGCCTGGTCCTAGATCAGTATCATAACTAGCCTGGTCCTAGATCAGTATCATAACTAGATCAGTATCATAACTAGCCTGGTCCTAGATCAGTATCATAACTAGCCTGGTCCTAGATCAGTATCATAACTAGCCTGGTCCTAGATCAGTATCATAACTAGCCTGGTCTTAGATCAGTATCAGAACTAGCCTGGTCCTAGATCAGTATAATAACTAGCCTGGTCCTAGATCAGTATCATAACTAGCCTGGTCCTAGATCAGTATCATAACTAGCCTGGTCTTAGATCAGTATCATAACTAGCCTGGTCCTAGATCAGTATCATAACTAGCCTGGTCCTAGATCAGTATCATAACTAGCCTGGTCCTAGATCAGTATCATAACTAGCCTGGTCCTAGATCAGTATCATAACTAGCCTGGTCTTAGATCAGTATCATAACTAGCCTGGTCCTAGATCAGTATCATAACTAGCCTGGTCCTAGATCAGTATCATAACTAGCCTGGTCCTAGATCAGTATCATAACTAGCCTGGTCCTAGATCAGTATCATAACTAGCCTGGTCCTAGATCAGTATCATAACTAGCCTGGTCTTAGATCAGTATCATAATTGGCCTGGTCCTAGATCAGTATCATAACTAGCCTGGTCTTAGATCAGTATCATAACTAGCCTGGTCCTAGATCAGTATCATAACTAGCCTGGTCCTAGATCAGTATAACTAACCTGGTCCTAGATCAGTATCATAACTAACCAGACCTTAGATCTGTAGGACATCTTTCTCATGAGTCTCTGATTAGTAGCTTATTATTTTCCCTGTACTAATGGGTTTAGTTAAACTATGAACATAAATATCTACAGCTTTGAACCTTTTCCATTATCTTCTCATCATATTACAATCTCCTGTTTTACAGCTTCAGCAAAGAGGCACAGGATATTATGTGGAAGAGCAGGATAGAGCAACACAGGTAACTATGTGGAAGACCAGGATAGAGCAACACAGGTAACTATGTGGAAGAGCAGGATAGAGCAACACAGGTAACTATGTGGAAGAGCAGGATAGAGCAACACAGGTAACTATGTGGAAGACCAGGATAGAGCAACACAGGTAACTATGTGGAAGAGCAGGATAGAGCAACACAGGTAACTATGTGGAAGACCAGGATAGAGCAACACAGGTAACTATGTGGAAGAGCAGGATAGAGCAACACAGGTAACTATGTGGAAGAGCAGGATAGAGCAACACAGGTAACTATGTGGAAGACCAGGATAGAGCAACACAGGTAACTATGTGGAAGACCAGGATAGAGCGACACAGGTAACTATGTGGAAGACCAGGATAGAGCAACACAGGTAACTATGTGGAAGACCAGGATAGAGCAACACAGGTAACTATGTGGAAGACCAGGATAGAGCAACACAGGTAACTATGTGGAAGACCAGGATAGAGCAACACAGGTAACTATGTGGAAGAGCAGGATAGAGCAACACAGGTAACTATGTGGAAGACCAGGATAGAGCAACACAGGTAACTAACTAACTGCTCTCTATTATAGAGTTGACATAGTGGACATTAACATCTTTTCCCAGGAATATTTAAGCTTTTAATGAATGTTTTAATGAATGTTGCTGTACTGTTCAGACAGGAGCTGGACCAGGAGAAGATTTACAGAGAGGCTCTAAGGAACAGAATCATTCCTCCTTATTTCCACTCAGAGAAAGGAGCAGGTTTTGAGTACTCGGAGGTGACAGCTTTCTCATTAATGGATTGTAATTCAGCACAGCTACGTAATGCCTGTTAACAGTTCCATTAGATTCATTAATACACGTCCATTGTCCCACAGCCCAGCCAGTCAATTTATAAACTTCATCTCAACTGGAAAAAAGCATCTAGACAATATTTCCCAATGCTACTAGCCTAGTGTTTGGTTTGGTACAGAGGTGGTTAATATAAGACAATATTTCCCAATGCTACTAGCCTAGTGTTTGGTTTGGTACAGAGGTGGTTAATATAAGACAATATTTCCCAATGCTACTAGCCTAGCGTTTGGTTTGGTACAGAGGTGGTTAATATAAGACAATATTTCCCAATGCTACTAGCCTAGCGTTTGGTTTGGTACAGAGGTGGTTAATATAAGACAATATTTCCCAATGCTACTAGCCTAGTGTTTGGTTTGGTACAGAGGTGGTTAATATAAGACAATATTTCCCAATGCTACTAGCCTAGCGTTTGGTTTGGTACAGAGGTGGTTAATATAAGACAATATTTCCCAATGCTACTAGCCTAGTGTTTGTTTTGGTACAGAGGTGGTTAATATAAGACAATATTTCCCAATGCTACTAGCCTAGCGTTTGGTTTGGTACAGAGGTTAATATTAGCTTCACTGTGTGCCTCTCCAACCTGTGCAACATATTGCAGATTGTATTCAGCTCATCTACTGTACGAATATAAAACAACTATCTGGGTTTTCCCGTCAGGTCCCTGATATGAGATCTCTGTCTCAGGACCTTCCTCCATTCCCCAACACTCCCAACTCCCAGAACTACCTCAGAGATGCCCCTCAGGAGACAGGTTAAAGCTAGGCTACATTTAGAACAATACTAATGATATATTGATGATACAGTATTGTGTTATTTTATCCTTCATTAAGAAAGTGACCCTGTTTTGCATTGTTCTTGTGTGTGTTCTTGAAGCAGCCCAGCGACCTTTGAACCCCACACCCTCTCACGCAGCAGGAAGTGATGCGCTGCCTAGGAGACCCACCAACCCCACCCCTCAAACTGCAGGTCTGCTCAGTACACGACTTAGACTTGGGTTAGTGTTAGGGTAAGAGTGGCGACAGCTGGTCTTACTGGGGTTCGAGTCATAACGAAAAAGACATTACAGACAAATTACTTTACAATTTACATCAATTTAAAAACCTTAATGTGTGTGTGTGTGTGTGTGTGTGTGTGTGTGTGTCTATCAGTTACACATACATGTCAGTACATAAACACAACAAGTATGTATGTACTGCGGCGTTGTGCTGTGAGGTAATTGCTTTATTCGTTGTTCTGGATCTGTGGACTTTGAAAAGACCCCTGGTGGCATGTCTGGTAGGCAGGGTCCGCACAAGGTGCTTGAATTTGTTCTGGATCTGTGGACTTTGAAAAGACCCCTGGTGGCATGTCTGGTAGGCAGGGTCCGCACAAGGTGCTTGAATTTGTTCTGGATCTGTGGACTTTGAAAAGACCCCTGGTGGCATGTCTGGTAGGCAGGGTCCGCACAAGGTGCTTGAATGTGGCACTCTGAAATTCAAGTACTGGAATACCTTGAAAATCAGACATTTACTGAAGTTGGTAGTTGAAAAGTTGTCCCACCTAGCCATCATAAGATGAATGCACTAACTGTAAGTGACTCTGGAGAAGAGCGTCTGCTGAATGACTAACCGACAAAGAGAATTCTATTTGGTCAAACACCATTTTCCCAACAGTTTGCAGACACCTACTGTATATAAATCAGTCATCATGGTCTTGTATCTGTTACTGTGTTACTGATATCTAGATCTGTGTGTGTTCTCCTGTAGGGGACAGCTCTCATGGTGTCTCTACAGTGAAGCAGCAGCATGGTGGTGGGATTGGGCCTGGCAGTACCCAGGTGGACGTGGCAGGGAACCCACGCAGACACAGAGTCAAGCTGCCAGCCTCCATCCTCAGCTCCAAACCCTTCAGCGTGCCCAACCAGCAGGTAACACACACACACACTGTGACGTACATACACACACACACACACACACACACTGTGACGTACATACACACACACACACACACACACACACACACACACACACACACACTGTGACGTACATACATATACATATACACACACACACACTGTGACGTACATACACACACACACACACGCACACGGGTGCACACACTAGTGTTCCTCACCCACCCAGTGAGAGGTGCATATGTCGATTGAGGAAATGTTTGTGACTGTAGGTGTGAATGTTGTGAATTGGTGGGAGTGTGGGCTGGGGGACATGTGGGGAGTGTGTGACTGTAGGTGTGAATGTTGTGAATTGGTGGGAGTGTGGGCTGGGGGACATGTGGGGAGTGTGTGACTGTAGGTGTGAATGTTGTGAGTGTGGGCTGGGGGACATATGGGGAGTGTGTGACTGGGGGACATATGGGGAGTGTGTGACTGGGGGACATATGGGGAGTGTGTGACTGGGGGACATATGGGGAGTGTGTGACTGGGGAGTGTGTGACTGGGGGACATATGGGGAGTGTGTGACTGGGGGACATATGGGGAGTGTGTGACTGGGGGACATATGGGGAGTGTGTGACTGGGGGACATATGGGGAGTGTGTGACTGGGGGACATATGGGGAGTGTGTGACTGGGGAGTGTGTGACTGGGGGACATATGGGGAGTGTGTGACTGGGGGACATGTGGGGAGTGTGTGACTGGGGGACATATGGGGAGTGTGTGACTGGGGGACATATGGGGAGTGTGTGACTGGTGGACATATGGGGAGTGTGTGACTGGGGGACATATGGGGAGTGTGTGACTGGGGGACATATGGGGAGTGTGTGACTGGGGGACATGTGGGGAGTGTGTGACTGGGGGACATATGGGGAGTGTGTGACTGGGGGACATGTGGGGAGTGTGTGACTGGGGGACATGTGGGGAGTGTGTGACTGGGGGACATGTGGGGAGTGTGTGACTGGGGGACATGTGGGGAGTGTGTGACTGGGGACATGTGGGGAGTGTGTGACTGGGGGACATGTGGGGAGTGTGTGACTGGGGGACATGTGGGGAGTGTGTGACTGGGGGACATGTGGGGAGTGTGTGACTGGGGGACATGTGGGGAGTGTGTGACTGGGGGACATGTGGGGAGTGTGTGACTGGGGGACATGTGGGGAGTGTGTGACTGGGGGACATGTGGGGAGTGTGTGACTGGGGGACATGTGGTTAGTGTGTGACTGGGGGACATGTGGGGAGTGTGTGACTGGGGGACATGTGGGGAGTGTGTGACTGGGGGACATGTGGGGAGTGTGTGACTGGGGGACATGTGGGGAGTGTGTGACTGGGGGACATATGGGGAGTGTGTGACTGGGGGACATGTGGGGAGTGTGTGACTGGGGGACATGTGGGGAGTGTGTGACTGGGGGACATGTGGGGAGTGTGTGACTGGGGGACATGTGGGGAGTGTGTGACTGGGGGACATGTGGGGAGTGTGTGACTGGGGGACATGTGGGGAGTGTGTGACTGGGGGACATGTGGGGAGTGTGTGACTGGGGGACATGTGGGGAGTGTGTGACTGGGGGACATATGGGGAGTGTGTGACTGGGGGACATATGGGGAGTGTGTGACTGGGGGACATGTGGGGAGTGTGTGACTGGGGGACATGTGGGGAGTGTGTGACTGGGGGACATGTGGGGAGTGTGTGACTGGGGGACATGTGGGGAGTGTGTGACTGGGGGACATGTGGGGAGTGTGTGACTGGGGGACATGTGGGGAGTGTGTGACTGGGGGACATGTGGGGAGTATGTGACTGGGGGACATGTGGGGAGTGTGTGACTGGGGGACATTCACGGGAAACATATGTCGCCTCAATCGGAAATGACCTTTCAGATTTCAGTGGCGCTATAACGTGGATCTTTCACGATATGGATTTAATGTAGCCCCGGGTCATCTAGACGCCACAAGACGGTGTTATCCTGTTGAGCTAAAGCCTAGGCTGTAGCCCAGGGAGCTAACACGAGTCTTCTGGTCCAAGGTGACTACACTGAACCACGTCAGTTAACACTAATGTATCTGTCCTGCCAGTTCAATAAGTCGTAGCTTACTGAGCTAGAGCCCAGGCATTACCAAGGGGACCTAACGCGAGTCTGGCTCTCAGTTCCTGTGTGTAGAGGAGCCGGTGAGGAGGAAGGTGAAGACTGTGTCTGTGACGGGGGGGCAGCAGCTCGCCCCACGGGGGTTTGAGCTCCTCCCAGCAGAGGTCCAGTTTGGGACCCTAAAGGAGGGCTGCAGCTACAGCGTCCCCGTGCTCATGAAGAACGTGGGCTTCCACACCTGCAGGTCAGACCAGACACATAGATATACATCCATGAACAATTAGTATGGCTGTTTGTGGACATGTCTGTCACAGATGGTGGTGCAGTGAAAATGACAAGGTTTAAGGTCTTGGTCGTCAGGGTGTGTTCTCGTCTGTCTATGTTCTGGTAAGTTCAACAACTGTTCTGTGTTGTTGTACTTTAGATTCAGTGTGAAACAGCCGTCCCCTGGTACTGGAATCAGAGTCATCTACACCCCTGGACCTGTGAGTTCTACTGAGCAGAGTGATAGTTACTGTAGTCAGCTTGATTCAATTACACAAACTGAACATTTCCCATTGTTTTCTTTGAGGATGTTTTGGATTCATACATCTCACTTCCTGATATGACTAAATTGACCCCTGACCTTTGTTGCAGGTGGCTGCTGGGATGAAGACTGAGCTTCAGGTGGAGCTGCATGCCATGACTATAGGTCTGGAGGAGTCTGCAGAGGGAGAGGTCTACATCTCACACCACATCCACATCAAGACTGAGACTGAGATCTTCTACCTGCCCGTCTTAGCTAATATCCTTCTCAAATGGCTTTTAGTCACACTTTATTTGGATAGTCCCCTACGGATAACAATATTTACTATAGAGTTGGTCGCCTCAGTGATGTTTTCATTGTGCAGGTATGGTTATAGAATAGCTCACGTAAGGACATGATTGTTTTTTACAGAGTTAATGGCGAAGGTCAAAGTTTCTCTCAGTGAAAGCAGCGATGGTCTCTGTTGTCCCCTCCTTAACGAGTGGTCTCACCCATCCTCCCCGAGCGTCTGTATGACACCAGGACCAAGGATCATACCAACGGGCTCCAGACAGGGGTACCCAAGGTCCGCCTCATCTCCTCCACCCCCTCAGTCAGACGTGGAGTGGTCCTCCCTCTCAGATCTCTTCTCTCCACCACCGGTTAGTGATTTACAGTATCTGAACACTGGAACTAATCACTCTCTAGAATGCCCTTCAAGCCAATCAGAAACGAGTATTCAACAATGCCATGGTATCAGAACATGAAGTAATGTCTAACGGATGCTAAGAGTTTTACATTCACTCCCCACTGAAACGTGATCTTTTCGTTCCCACTTCCAGGTGAAATTGAATCAGACGGATTGAGACGACTTATATAAAACAACTTTCACTGTGCTTTGGTCTGTGAGTGAGGTGGTGCGTGTGTGTGTGGGGCTTTGGGGTTTTAGTCACATATTGCCGTTCAATGGCTGTTAAATAGAATACATCTTAGGAATAAAGAACAGTGATATAACACAGGTGAGGTGGTGTGTGACGGTCTGTGAGTGAGGTGGTGTGTGACGGTCTGTGAGTGAGGTGGTGTGTGACGGTCTGTGAGTGAGGTGGTGTGTGACGGTCTGTGAGTGAGGTGGTGTGTGACGGTCTGTGAGTGAGGTGGTGTGTGACGGTCTGTGAGTGAGGTGGTGTGTGACGGTCTGTGAGTGAGGTGGTGTGTGACGGTCTGTGAGTGAGGTGGTGTGTGACGGTCTGTGAGTGAGGTGGTGTGTGACGGTCTGTGAGTGAGGTGGTGTGTGTGATGGTCTGTGAGTGAGGTGGTGTGTGACGGTCTGTGAGTGAGGTGGTGTGTGACGGTCTGTGAGTGAGGTGGTGTGTGACGGTCTGTGAGTGAGGTGGTGTGTGTGATGGTCTGTGAGTGAGGTGGTGTGTGACGGTCTGTGAGTGAGGTGGTGTGTGTGTGAGTGAGGTGGTGTGTGTGTGAGTGAGGTGGTGTGTGTGTGTGTGTGTGAGTGAGGTGGTGTGTGTGTGAGATGGTGTGTGTGTGTGAGTGAGGTGGTGTGTGTGACGGTCTGTGAGTGAGGTGGTGTGTGACGGTCTGTGAGTGAGGTGGTGTGTGACGGTCTGTGAGTGAGGTGGTGTGTGACGGTCTGTGAGTGAGGTGGTGTGTGTGATGGTCTGTGAGTGAGGTGGTGTGTGACGGTCTGTGAGTGAGGTGGTGTGTGTGTGAGTGAGGTGGTGTGTGTGTGAGTGAGGTGGTGTGTGTGTGTGTGTGTGAGTGAGGTGGTGTGTGTGTGAGATGGTGTGTGTGTGTGTGAGTGAGGTGGTGTGTGACGGTCTGTGAGTGAGGTGGTGTGTGACGGTCTGTGAGTGAGGTGGTGTGTGACGGTCTGTGAGTGAGGTGGTGTGTGACGGTCTGTGAGTGAGGTGGTGTGTGACGGTCTGTGAGTGAGGTGGTGTGTGACGGTCTGTGAGTGAGGTGGTGTGTGACGGTCTGTGAGTGAGGTGGTGTGTGTGATGGTCTGTGAGTGAGGTGGTGTGTGACGGTCTGTGAGTGAGGTGGTGTGTGACGGTCTGTGAGTGAGGTGGTGTGTGACGGTCTGTGAGTGAGGTGGTGTGTGTGATGGTCTGTGAGTGAGGTGGTGTGTGACGGTCTGTGAGTGAGGTGGTGTGTGTGTGAGTGAGGTGGTGTGTGTGTGAGTGAGGTGGTGTGTGTGTGAGTGAGGTGGTGTGTGTGTGTGTGTGTGTGAGTGAGGTGGTGTGTGTGTGAGATGGTGTGTGTGTGTGAGTGAGGTGGTGTGTGACGGTCTGTGAGTGAGGTGGTGTGTGACGGTCTGTGAGTGAGGTGGTGTGTGACGGTCTGTGAGTGAGGTGGTGTGTGACGGTCTGTGAGTGAGGTGGTGTGTGTGTGTGTGAGTGAGGTGGTGTGTGTGTGTGAGGTGGTGTGTGTGTGTGTGAGAGAGTGAGGTGGTGTGTGTGTGTGTGTGTGTGTGAGGTGGTGTGTGTTTAGAGAAAGACGAGGACGGAGCTCAAGTCAACATCACCGCTTTATTGATAGACACAGTAAAGCATGTTATAATACAGTAGTAAGGCATATATTTGGTGGAATTTGATATGTTGTGAAACAAATGAGTTATTGAAAAAGATGGACAATACAACTCCAGGGTTAGAAATGAATGACGCAGTGGATTAATGAATCATTATCTTTGATCATGCTGCTATAAACATGGTGACAAAACGAAGCAAAAAGGTGTTGTCGTGAAACTGTAATAATCCTGAAGAATACCTTCAATTGTTTGGGTTTTAAATAAACATCAGCTGTGATCTCACACTGATAACGCCCCACAACATGCAATTCCATAAAGGAACTCTAGTCTGTCCAGGATGGATAACAGTAGTGCACCCTGGTCCAGTTTCCTTAAACATGTCTGACATTTCATCTCTATGTCTTAATGAACCGCTGAGGACACTACAGTGTATATATCTGAACACATTCAGATTGGAGGGACTCATTCCATTCCAAAACATGGATGGGTTCTTTATGATGGCATCCAGCTACACTGAGGACACTACAGTGTATGTATCTGGAGGGACTCATTCCATTCCAAAACATGGATGGGTTCTTTAAGATGGCATCCAACTACAGTAGAATATTTTCTGCACCTTCCTAGGAAGGATCAGAATGAAAAAGAATGTGAAAGTTGGGTTTTGACCAATTAAAACGAGGTAGAGCTTGCATTACTGGGGGTTCTAGAATCATACACTAGTATCTTAAACCACTCCCAATCACACTCGGAGACAACTCAGATCAAATCAATAAAATAATCTCAGGATTACAAACAGCTGAATGTCACACTGTACTGTAGCTCTATTTTAAATGGTATTAAATTCCATAATCCTACAAAACCACTATGATTAGGTATTAAAACAACACTGTTACTTTCTTTCTGTCAGTGTTAAAGGCCCAATCCTTCATTTGAAAAACAACAATAACGGCTGTTAATATCCCAGACTGAACCTTTCAGTCTGTTCTCTATGCCTCCTCGTGGTAGATTCAACACATAGGAGTGGACCAGAGCTGCGGTGAACGAGGCAAAGGGCATAGTATCATATTATGATCATCAAACAGACACTACTAAAGAAAAAGATGACCTATGACCTATGGATGGATGGATGGTTTGATAAACAACGAGAGGTGCATCAGCCCAAAGCAAAAGCTATAATGCAATGTGGAAAATAGTTTACCTTCACACACACACACACACACACACGTCACACACATCCTTGCGTACCAAGACACACACAAACGTGCATACATACACACAGTCAGTCTCTCTACGCTGAAAGGGTACAGGACGACTGCATTGCCTTTACAGTATATCATCTTTTGTTGTTATAATAAACATAGTTTTGTAATATAAAGCACCCTTATGTTTACAATCTTTCTTTTTGATACAAATGTTGTGAAATGCTCCATACAAAGAAATGGAAAGACGTTCACAAGATTTACACACTTTTTCTTTCTCTTATGTTTTTATACAATTGCATAGAAGTTTAAAAACCTGCCTTTTGTTAATAAAACCATTTTCGATACTTTTAAGAAACTACTGAAATCTACAAGTTTTGTAATGCTGATCCTTCACAAAAATATATGTATATTTCTCTTTGTAAACGTGTCCAATCCAGTTGTTTTGACTAGAAAAGCATGCAGGGGGTTGGTTGGGGAGGGGGTAAGGGGCGGGCCCTCGTCTTCCGCTACTCGCCACTCTGTTCGTCCGTCATCACGTTGACCAATGACTCCATGGCTCGACCCAGGTCATCTGCCATGTGGAACAGACTGCCTACACTCAGTCCTGGAGACGAGGGACAGAAGGGACCGTCAGACAGACAGACAGACACTCTCACCCAAATATTAAACACTCATCAATGCATATCTTAAAATACAAAAGTAAACAATCCCACCCCGCCCCCTCGAACAAACACAAAATACACCAAGAAATATGAGAGGAATGAAATAGAGAGAGGAGAGAAGAGGAGGGAGAACTGGCCAGGAGAGGAGGGTACAGTAGACGGGGCTGGTGACCCCACTGACCTCTCAATGGTTTCCCCTTCGACCTCCTGGGTCACAGAAACAGAACAGGGAAGAAGGAAATAAAGAGAAAGGAGGGAACAATCAGAGGACTGAGAGGAAAAGGGTCCATTTACTTCAAGAGGTCAGTAGAATTAATAACAGTGCTCAAGATATGCCACTGAGGCTGATCTTACTGGTTAGATCATTAGGAGAATGACCCTCCTGGACTGTAGTTCTAACATGAGGTGATTTGTGCATCTATGGAAATTGCTTGAGTGAGTAGGATGTCCGTGTGTGTGCGTGTGCGTGTGTGTGTGTGTGTGCGTCCTACCTTGGCTGTGGGGGAAGGAGTTGTTTAGCTGCTCCATCACCTCCTCTAGCCCCAATACATCTTGGGACGGACTCGACAGCTCATCGTCACCTACAGCAAAGAAAATGATTCCAACCAGTCATCTTCAGGTTAGTACAATGACTTCATAGGAAACATATTTTTAAAACCAGTACAGCATCAACCGGACCATAGTGTCCCAACATATGACATAACACTGTAACAACCAGTCTGGTCCACTGGGCTCATAGCTGGTGATGTTGTGCTGAGTGCACTTCCAGTCTCACCCATGGTCTCTGTAGTCTGGCTGCCTGCTACACGCATCAGAGGCAGACTGGTGTCAGAGCGCTGGGACGAGGTGGAGGGAGAGGACAGGGCTGTACCGTTCACCTTGGAGTCAGTCTGGAGACGGACACAGGCATTATCCCACACACTCATCAGTCTGGAGACACACAGGCATTATCCCACACACTCATCAGTCTGGAGACAGACCCAGGCATTATCCCACACACTCATCAGTCTGGAGACAGACACAGGCATTATTCCACACACTCATCAGTCTGGAGACAGACACAGGCATTATCCCACACACTCATCAGTCTGGAGACAGACACAGGCATTATTCCACACACTCATCAGTCTGGAGACAGACACAGTATATATACAAAAGTATGTGGACATTTATAAAATCAAGCACACAACCATGCAATCTCCATAGACAAACACTGGCAGTAGAATGGCCTTAATGAAGAGCTCAGTGACTTTCAACGTGGCACCGTCATAGGATGCCACCTTTCCAACAAGTCAGTTCGTCAAATTTCTGCACTTCTAGAGCTTCCCCAGTCAACTGTAAGTGCTGTTATTGTGAAGTGGAAACATCTAGGAGCAACAACAGCTCAGCCGCGAATTGGTAGACCACACAAGCTCACAGAACGGGATCGCCGAGTGCTGAAGCGTTTAGCGTGTAAAAATCATCTGTCCTCGGCTGCAACACTCACTACCAAGTTCCAGCACAAGAACTGTTCGTCGGGAGCTTCATGAAATGTGTTTCCATGGCAGAGCAGCCGCACACAAGCCTAAGATCACCATGCGCAATGCCAAGTGTTGGCTGAAGTGGTGTAAAGCTCGCCACCACTGGACTCTGGAGCAGTGGAAACGCGTTCTCTGGACTGATGAATCACACTTCACCATCTGGCAGTCCAATGGGAAAATCTGGGTGTGGTGGCTGCCAGGAGAACGCTACCTGCCCCAAAGCATAGTGCCAACTGTAAAGTTTGGTGGAGGAGGAATAATGGTCTGGGACTGTTTTTCATGGTTCGGGCTACGCCCCTTCCAGTGAAGGAACAGCATACAATGACATTCTAGACGATTCTGTGCTTCCAACTTTGTGGAGAAGGCCCTTTCCTGTTTCAGAATGACAATGCCCCCATGCACAAAGCGAGGTCCATACAGAAATGTTTTGTCGAGATCGGTATGGAAGAACTTGACTGGCCTGCACAGAGCCCTGACCTTAACCCCATTGAACACCTTTGGGATGAATTGGAATGCCGACTGCGAGCCAGGCCTAATCGCCCAACATCAGCGACCAACCTCACTAATGCTCTTGTGTCTGAATGGAGGCAAGTCCCCGCAGCAATGTTCCAACATCTAATGGAAAGCCTTCCCAGAAGAGTGGAGGCTGTTATAGCAGCAAAGGGGGACCAACTCCATATTAATGCCCATTATTTTGGAATTAGATGTTCAACGAGCAGGTGTCCACATACTTTTGGTCATGTAGGATAGATGGATAGATAGATAGACAGACAGAGTCATTATAACTGGTTTTGGACTCTGTGTCTGGTGTGATCTGGTGTGTGTGCTCGCATGTGTGTGTGTGCTTTCTGTATACTGTGTGCATAGTGTGTGTGTGTGTGTACAGTGTGTGTTTCAGGACCTGTTCCAGTAGCTGTCTGAGCCGGTGTAGCTGTGACTCCAGTTGTTTGTTATGGTCCTCCAGGATCTGCATGCGAGCCTCCAGCCGTCCTTTGTGCTGCCTCAGCAGTTTGGCCTCAGCGATCAGCTCGGCGTCCCGTGGGCTCTGGGGCGAAGCGGGCAGCATCTCCGGGGGTGAGGGGAGTGGGGACAGACCCTTGTGGTCGTGGGCCTTCTTCAACTTGTCATACTCCGCCTGTAGCTTCCTGAGAGGGAGCGGTCAGAGGTTAATAAGAGCGTTGGGCCAGTAACCGAAAGGTCACTGGTTCGAATCCCCGAGCCGACTAGGTGAAAAATCTGTTGATTTGCCCTTGAGCAAGGCACTTGACTGACATGTACACAATGGGACTCAGCTCTAGCCTGAAATCCAGAACCTTGTTTCCTAACATTCCACTCCGTGATATACCAAGGAGTTGAATATGAACTCAAACAGAGTGGTACCCAGGCTAACTCAGCTCAGTCTAGTCAATTAATCCCTCAATCAAATTATTTTCTATCTGTTTTACAACAACATCAGTCACACAGTGCTTTACAGTAACCTGAACTAGATCCAAAAACCTCACTATCAACTCAGTTACCACTAGTTACCACAGCCACAAGGTCAGAATTGGCTATAAAATTGTCAAATTTCATGACAACAAAAATGACCTTTTAGGTTTTAATTTAAGGTTAGGCATAAGGTTAGCAGTGTGGTTAGGGTTGAGGTTAGGTGAAAATTATATATATTTTTTTAAATAGGTGGGGTTTATGACTTTGTGGCTGTGGTAACTAGTGACGACCTATCAACCCACAAGACAACCGTAAACCGACTGTCTGACACAACTGTAGAATCGTCTGGATCCAACATGGACGTTCGATGGAGAAGCTTGTCTATATCAGTTTGTCTGTGTTGGGATCAGTTGGTATGAATGTGTCACACTGTTCCCCTCACCTGTTGTCTGACTCCAGGTCGTTGAGCACCCTCTCCAGCTCCCCCTTCTCCTCACTCTCCATGGAGATGAGGATCTGGGCGGGGCTGCGTGGCTGGCTGAGGGGAGAGCCCTGGTTCAGACTCTGACAGTAGTGCTGAATCAACAGGTGTTCATCATCACTACAGTGATAGGAGGGAGGGAGAAGGAGAGGGGGGGGGACATACACACAGAGAGAGGTTGCTATTAGCTGACAGTCACACCTAAAAGCCTCACAACGGCCAGCCAGTCAACTAACAACATTCATTTTCGGTTCCACAACGACAGAGCGAGAGAGACAGAGTGGAGACAACCAGCTATAAATTGACACATTTACCACAGATTGTTGTTCAGTATTCAATTATATTTGATTCAATTCAATTTTCAATGATCCACTCTGACAAATACATATCCTTTGAGATGTAGACCTGTTGGCTTGGGGGTTGGGTTAAAGTTATCATTAACTTGTTGGCTTGAGGGTTGGGTTAAAGTTATCATTAACTTGTTGGCTTGAGGGTTGGGTTAAAGTTGTGATATCATTAACCTGTTGGCTTGGGGGTTGGGTTAAAGTTGTGATATCATTAACCTGTTGGCTTGGGGGTTGGGTTAAAGTTATCATTAACCTGTTGGCTTGGGGGTTGGGTTAAAGTTATAATTAACCTGTTGGCTTGGGGGTTGGGTTAAAGTTATCATTAACCTGTTGGCTTGGGGGTAGGGTTAAAGTTATCATTAACCTGTTGGCTTGGGGGTAGGGTTAAAGTTGTGATATCATTAACCTGTTGGCTTGGGGGCTGGGTTAAAGTTATCATTAACCTGTTGGCTTGGGGGTAGGGTTAAAGTTATCATTAACCTGTTGGCTTGGGGGTAGGGTTAAAGTTGTGATATCATCCTGGCTGTTGGCTTGGGGGTAGGGTTAAAGTTGTGATATCATTAACCTGTTGGCTTGGGGGTAGGGTTAAAGTTGTGATATCATCCTGGCTGTTGGCTTGGGGGTTGGGTTAAAGTTATCATTAACCTGTTGGCTTGGGGGTTGGGTTAAAGTTGTGATATCATTAACCTGTTGGCTTGGGGGTAGGGTTAAAGTTGTGATATCATTAACCTGTTGGCTTGGGGGTAGGGTTAAAGTTGTGATATCATTAACCTGTTGGCTTGGGGGTTGGGTTAAAGTTGTGATATCATTAACCTGTTGGCTTGGGGGTAGGGTTAAAGTTGTGATATCATTAACCTGTTGGCTTGGGGGTAGGGTTAAAGTTGTGAATATCATTCTGGCTGTTTGCTTGGGGGTAGGGTTAAAGTTGTGATATCATTAACCTGTTGGCTTGGGGGTAGGGTTAAAGTTGTGATATCATCCTGGCTGTTGGCTTGGGGGTTGGGTTAAAGTTATCATTAACCTGTTGGCTTGGGGGTTGGGTTAAAGTTGTGATATCATTAACCTGTTGGCTTGGGGGTAGGGTTAAAGTTGTGATATCATTAACCTGTTGGCTTGGGGGTAGGGTTAAAGTTGTGATATCATTAACCTGTTGGCTTGGGGGTTGGGTTAAAGTTGTGATATCATTAACCTGTTGGCTTGGGGGTAGGGTTAAAGTTGTGATATCATTAACCTGTTGGCTTGGGGGTAGGGTTAAAGTTGTGAATATCATTCTGGCTGTTTGCTTGGGGGTAGGGTTAAAGTTGTGATATCATTAACCTGTTGGCTTGGGGGTAGGGTTAAAGTTGTGATATCATTCTGGCTGTTGGCTTGGGGGTAGGGTTAAAGTTGTGATATCATTCTGGCTGTTGGTTTGGGGGTTGGGTTAAAGTTGTGATATCATTACCCTGTTGGCTTGGGGGTAGGGTTAAAGTTGTGATATCATTCTGGCTGTTGGCTTGGGGGTTGGGTTAAAGTTGTGATATCATTAACCTGTTGGCTTGGGGGTAGGGTTAAAGTTGTGATATCATTAACCTGTTGGCTTGGGGGTAGGGTTAAAGTTGTGATATCATTAACCTGTTGGCTTGGGGGTTGGGTTAAAGTTGTGATATCATTAACCTGTTGGCTTGGGGGTAGGGTTAAAGTTGTGATATCATTACCCTGTTGGCTTGGGGGTAGGGTTAAAGTTGTGATATCATTAACCTGTTGGCTTGGGGGTAGGGTTAAAGTTGTGATATCATTAACCTGTTGGCTTGGGGGTAGGGTTAAAGTTGTGATATCATTCTGGCTGTTGGCTTGGGGGTAGGGTTAAAGTTGTGATATCATTAACCTGTTGGCTTGGGGGTAGGGTTAAAGTTGTGATATCATTCTGGCTGTACTGTTGATGGTGAAAATGGAGACAGTAATGGAATAGTTTCAATTCAACATATCCAGCATGTGCTGGGCTCTCTCTCTGTATCTCTCTCTCTCTTTGTATCTCTCTGTATCTATCTGTCTCTGTATCTCTCTCTCTCTGTATCTATCTGTCTCTGTATCTCTCTCTCTCTGTATCTATCTCTCTCTGTATCTCTCTCTCTCTGTATCTATCTCTCTCTGTATCTGTCTCTCTCTGTATCCGTCTCTCTGTATCTCTCTCTCTCTGTAACTATCTCTCTCTGTATCTCTCTCTCTCTGTATCTGTCTCTCTCTGTATCCGTCTCTCTGTATCTCTCTCTCTCTGTAACTATCTCTCTCTGTATCTCTCTCTCTCTGTATCTCTCTCTCTCTGTATCTGTCTCTCTCTGTATCCGTCTCTCTGTATCTCTCTCTCTCTGTAACTATCTCTCTCTCTGTCTCTCTCTGTGTGTCTCTCTCTCTCTGTCTCTCGCTCTGTCTCTCTCTGTGTGTCTCTCTCTCTATCTCTCTGTATCTCTCTCTCTCTGTCTCTCGCTCTATCTCTCTCTGTGTGTCTGTCTGTGAAACGTTGTAATAATAGCAGGTATCCCACTTATCAGTCGCTCAAACATTAAGCCTCTAAAACTTGTTCTGCGCTCTGAGAAAGGACTTATCAAATATATGTTAAGAGAGCTGTCATGTGCATAGACAGGGATTGGAGGAGATTTATGAAAGTAGCCAATGATAGAAGAACATCCACAGATGATTCTCTATAGTTCACTGATAAAAGCCTGACAGGACAACATTGTATTTGGATTGTTCCCTATAGATGGTCTGTAGATGGTCAATAGATGGTCTGTAGATGGTCTATAGATGGTCAATAGATGGTCTATAGATGGTCTGTAGATGGTCAATAGATGGTCTGTAGATGGTCAATAGATGGTCTATAGATGGTCTGTAGATGGTCTGTAGATGGTCAATAGATGGTCAATAGATGGTCTATAGATGGTCTGTAGATGGTCTGTAGATGGTCAATAGATGGTCTGTAGATGGTCAATAGATGGTCAATAGATGGTCAGTAGATGGTCTATAGATGGTCTGTAGATGGTCAATAGATGGTCTGTAGATGGTCAATAGATGGTCTGTAGATGGTCAATAGATGGTCTATAGATGGTCTGTAGATGGTCAATAGATGGTCTGTAGATGGTCAATAGATGGTCTGTAGATGGTCAATAGATGGTCAGTAGATGGTCTATAGATGGTCTGTAGATGGTCTGTAGATGGTCAATAGATGGTCAATAGATGGTCTGTAGATGGTCAATAGATGGTCAGTAGATGGTCTATAGATGGTCTGTAGATGGTCAATAGATGGTCTATAGATGGTCTGTAGATGGTCAATAGATGGTCAATAGATGGTCTGTAGATGGTCTATAGATGGTCTGTAGATGGTCAATAGATGGTCAATAGATGGTCTGTAGATGGTCTGTAGATGGTCAATAGATGGTCTGTAGATGGTCAATAGATGGTCAGTAGATGGTCAGTAAATGGTCTGTAGATAGTCAATAGATGGTCAGTAGATGGTCAGTAGATGGTCTGTAGATGGTCAATAGATGGTCAGTAGATGGTCAATAGATGGTCAGTAGATGGTCAATAGATGGTCTATAGATGGTCTGTAGATGGTCTATAGATGGTCAATAGATGGTCAGTAGATGGTCAGTAGATGGTCAATAGATGGTCTGTAGATGGTCAGTAGATGGTCTATAGATGGTCAGTAGATGGTCAGTAGATGGTCAATAGATGGTCTGTAGATGGTCAGTAGATGGTCTATAGATGGTCTATAGATGGTCAATAGATGGTCAGTAGATGGTAAATAGATGGTCAGTAGATGGTCAATAGATGGTCAATAGATGGTCTGTAGATGGTCTGTAGATGGTCTGTAGATGGTCAATAGATGGTCAATAGATGGTCTGTAGATGGTCAATAGATGGTCAGTAGATGGTCAGTAAATGGTCTGTAGATAGTCAATAGATGGTCAGTAGATGGTCAGTAGATGGTCTGTAGATGGTCAATAGATGGTCAGTAGATGGTCAATAGATGGTCAGTAGATGGTCAATAGATGGTCTATAGATGGTCTGTAGATGGTCTATAGATGGTCAATAGATGGTCAGTAGATGGTCAGTAGATGGTCTGTAGATGGTCAGTAGATGGTCTATAGATGGTCAGTAGATGGTCAGTAGATGGTCAATAGATGGTCTATAGATGGTCTGTAGATGGTCTATAGATGGTCAATAGATGGTCAGTAGATGGTCAGTAGATGGTCTGTAGATGGTCAGTAGATGGTCTATAGATGGTCAGTAGATGGTCAGTAGATGGTCAATAGATGGTCTGTAGATGGTCAGTAGATGGTCTATAGATGGTCTATAGATGGTCAGTAGATGGTAAATAGATGGTCAGTAGATGGTCAATAGATGGTCAATAGATGGTCTGTAGATGGTCTGTAGATGGTCAATAGATGGCCTATAGCTGGTCTATAGATGGTCTATAGATGGTCTGTAGCAATAGATGGTCTATAGATGGTCTATAACTATAAATGGTCTGTAGATGGTCTATAGATGGTCAATAGATGGTCTATAGATGGTCTGTAGATGGTCAATAGATGGTCTATAGATGGTCTGTAGCAATAGATGGTCTATAGATGGTCTATAACTATAAATGGTCTGTAGATGGTCTATAGATGGTCAATAGATGGTCTATAGATGGTCTGTAGATGGTCAATAGATGGTCTATAGATGGTCTGTAGCAATAGATGGTCTATAACTATAAATGGTCTGTAGATGGTCTATAACTATAGATGGTCTACAGATGGTCTATAACTATAGATGGTCTATAACTATAGATGGTTTATAGATGGTCTATAACTATAGATGATCTATAGAGGGTCTGTAGATGGTCTATAACTATAGATGGTCTATAATTATAGATGGTCTATAGATGATCTATAGAGGGTCTGTAGATGGTCTATAACTATAGATGGTCTATAGATGGTCTATAACTATAGATGGTCTATAGATGGTCTAACTATAGATGGTCTATAACTATAGATGGTCTATAACTATAGATGGTCTATAGATGGTCTATAACTATAGATGGTCTATAGATGGTCTATAACTTTAGATGGTCTATAGATGGTCTATAACTATAGATGGTCTATAACTATAGATGGTCTATAGATGGTCTATAGATTATCTATAGAGGGTCTATAGAGGGTCTGTAGATGGTCTATAACTATAGATGGTCTATAGATTATCTATAGAGGGTCTATAGATGGTCTAACTATAGATGGTCTATAGATGATCTATAGAGGGTCTATAGAGGGTCTGTAGATGGTCTATAACTATAGAGGGTCTATAGATGATCTATAGAGGGTCTATAGAGGGTCTGTAGATGGTCTATAACTATAGAGGGTCTATAGATTATCTATAGAGGGTCTATAGAGGGTCTGTAGATGGTCTATAACTATAGATGGTCTATAGATGATCTATAGAGGGTCTATAGAGGGTCTGTAGATGGTCTATAACTATAGATGGTCTATAGATGGTCTATAGATGGTCAATAGATGGTCAGTAGATGGTAAATAGATGGTCAGTAGATGGTCAATAGATGGTCAATAGATGGTCTGTAGATGGTCTGTAGATGGTCTGTAGATGGTCAATAGATGGTCAATAGATGGTCTGTAGATGGTCAATAGATGGTCAGTAGATGGTCAGTAAATGGTCTGTAGATAGTCAATAGATGGTCAGTAGATGGTCAGTAGATGGTCTGTAGATGGTCAATAGATGGTCAGTAGATGGTCAATAGATGGTCAGTAGATGGTCAATAGATGGTCTATAGATGGTCTGTAGATGGTCAGTAGATGGTCTGTAGATGGTCAGTAGATGGTCTATAGATGGTCAGTAGATGGTCAGTAGATGGTCAATAGATGGTCTGTAGATGGTCAGTAGATGGTCTATAGATGGTCTATAGATGGTCAATAGATGGTCAGTAGATGGTAAATAGATGGTCAGTAGATGGTCAATAGATGGTCAATAGATGGTCTGTAGATGGTCTGTAGATGGTCAATAGATGGCCTATAGCTGGTCTATAGATGGTCTGTAGCAATAGATGGTCTATAGATGGTCTATAACTATAAATGGTCTGTAGATGGTCAGTAGATGGTCAATAGATGGTCTATAGATGGTCTGTAGATGGTCAATAGATGGTCTATAGATGGTCTGTAGCAATAGATGGTCTATAACTATAAATGGTCTGTAGATGGTCTATAACTATAGATGGTCTACAGATGGTCTATAACTATAGATGGTCTATAACTATAGATGGTTTATAGATGGTCTATAACTATAGAGGGTCTGTAGATGGTCTATAACTATAGATGGTCTATAATTATAGATGGTCTATAGATGATCTATAGAGGGTCTGTAGATGGTCTATAACTATAGATGGTCTATAGATGGTCTATAACTATAGATGGTCTATAGATGGTCTAACTATAGATGGTCTATAACTATAGATGGTCTATAACTATAGATGGTCTATAGATGGTCTATAACTATAGATGGTCTATAGATGGTCTATAACTTTAGATGGTCTATAGATGGTCTATAACTATAGATGGTCTATAACTATAGATGGTCTATAGATGGTCTATAGATTATCTATAGAGGGTCTATAGAGGGTCTGTAGATGGTCTATAACTATAGATGGTCTATAGATGATCTATAGAGGGTCTATAGAGGGTCTGTAGATGGTCTATAACTATAGAGGGTCTATAGATGATCTATAGAGGGTCTATAGAGGGTCTGTAGATGGTCTATAACTATAGAGGGTCTATAGATTATCTATAGAGGGTCTATAGAGGGTCTGTAGATGGTCTATAACTATAGATGGTCTATAGATGATCTATAGAGGGTCTATAGAGGGTCTGTAGATGGTCTATAACTATAGATGGTCTATAGATGATCTATAGAGGGTCTATAGAGGGTCTGTAGATGGTCTATAACTATAGAGGGTCTATAGAGGGTCTGTAGATGGTCTATAACTATAGAGGGTCTATAGATGATCTATAGTGGGTCTATAGAGGGTCTGTAGATGGTCTATAACTATAGAGGGTCTATAGATGATCTATAGAGAGTCTATAGAGGGTCTGTAGATGGTCTATAACTATAGAGGGTCTGTAGATGGTCTATAACTATAGATGGTCTATAGATGATCTATAGAGGGTCTATAGAGGGTCTGTAGATGGTCTATAACTATAGAGGGTCTATAGATGATCTATAGAGGGTCTGTAGATGGTCTATAACTATAGATGGTCTATAGATGATCTATAGAGGGTCTATAGATGGTCTATAGATGATCTATAGAGGGTCTGTAGATGGTCTATAACTATAGAGGGTCTATAGAGGGTCTGTAGATGGTCTATAACTATAGAGGGTCTATAGATGATCTATAGTGGGTCTATAGAGGGTCTGTAGATGGTCTATAACTATAGAGGGTCTGTAGATGATCTATAGAGAGTCTATAGAGGGTCTGTAGATGGTCTATAACTATAGAGGGTCTGTAGATGGTCTATAACTATAGATGGTCTATAGATGATCTATAGAGGGTCTGTAGATGGTCTATAACTATAGAGGGTCTGTAGATGGTATATAACTATAGATGGTCTATAGATGATCTATAGAGGGTCTGTAGAGGGTCTGTAGATGGTCTATAACTATAGAGGGTCTATAGATGATCTATAGAGGGTCTATAGAGGGTCTGTAGATGGTCTATAACTATAGAGGGTCTATAGATGATCTATAGAGGGTCTATAGAGGGTCTGTAGAGGGTCTATAGATGATCTATAGAGGGTCTATAGAGGGTCTGTAGATGGTCTAACTATAGAGGGTCTGTAGATGGTCTATAACTATAGAGGGTCTATAGATGATCTATAGAGGGTCTATAGAGGGTCTGTAGATGGTCTAACTATAGAGGGTCTGTAGATGGTCTATAACTATAGAGGGTCTATAGATGATCTATAGAGGGTCTATAGAGGGTCTGTAGATGGTCTATAACTATAGAGGGTCTGTAGAGGGTCTGTAGATGGTCTATAACTATAGAGGGTCTATAGATGATCTATAGAGGATCTATAGAGGGTCTGTAGATGGTCTATAACTATAGAGGGTCTATAGATGATCTATAGAGGGTCTATAGAGGGTCTATAGATGATCTATAGAGGGTCTGTAGATGGTCTATAACTATAGATGATCTATAGAGGGTCTATAGAGGGTCTGTAGATGGTCTATAACTATAGAGGGTCTATAGATGATCTATAGAGGGTCTATAGAGGGTCTGTAGATGGTCTATAACTATAGAGGGTCTGTAGATGGTCTATAGAGGGTCTATAGAGGGTCTGTAGATGGTCTAACTATAGAGGGTCTGTAGATGGTCTATAACTATAGAGGGTCTATAGAGGGTCTGTAGAGGGTCTATAGATGGTCTATAACTATAGAGGGTCTGTAGATGGTCTAACTATAGAGGGTCTATAGAGGGTCTGTAGAGGGTCTATAGAGGGTCTGTAGATGGTCTATAACTATAGAGGGTCTGTAGATGGTCTGTAGAGGGTCTATAGAGGGTCTGTAGAGGGTCTATAACTATAGAGGGTCTGTAGATGGTCTGTAGAGGGTCTATAGAGGGTCTGTAGAGGGTCTATAGAGGGTCTGTAGAGGGTCTATAACTATAGAGGGTCTGTAGATGGTCTGTAGAGGGTCTATAGAGGGTCTGTAGAGGGTCTATAGAGGGTCTGTAGAGGGTCTATAACTATAGAGGGTCTGTAGATGGTCTATAAATATAGAGGGTCTGTAGATGGTCTATAACTATAGAGGGTCTATAGAGGGTCTGTAGAGGGTCTATAGAGGGTCTGTAGATGGTCTATAACTATAGAGGGTCTATAGAGGGTCTGTAGAGGGTCTGTAGAGGGTCTATAACTATAGAGGGTCTATAGAGGGTCTATAGAGGGTCTGTAGAGGGTCTGTAGATGGTCTATAACTATAGATGGTCTATAGATGGTCTATAACTATAGATGGTCTATAACTATAGAGGGTCTATAACTATAGATGGTCTATAACTATAGATGGTCTATAACTATAGATGGTCTATAGATGGTCTATAACTATAGATGGTCTATAACTATAGATGGTCTATAACTATAGAGGGTCTATAACTATAGAGGGTCTATAACTATAGAGGGTCTATAACTATAGAGGGTCTATAACTTCTAGATGGTCTATAACTATAGATGGTCTATAACTATAGAGGGTCTATAACTATAGAGGGTCTATAACTATAGAGGGTCTATAAATATAGATGGTCTATAACTATAGAGGGTCTATAGATGGTCTATAACTATAGAGGGTCTATAACTATAGAGGGTCTGTAGATGGTCTATAACTATAGAGGGTCTATAACTATAGAGGGTCTATAACTATAGATTGTCTGTAGATGGTCTATAACTATAGAGGGTCTATAGATGGTCTATAACTATAGAGGGTCTGTAGATGGTCTATAACTATAGAGGGTCTATAGAGGGTCTATAGATGGTCTATAACTATAGAGGGTCTATAGATGGTCAAACTGCAACTTTGTTGATATTCAACAGCGTGTCCGATGAACAGTCTGTGTGATAGTTAGTGGAGCATTTCAAATCTTCAGCTCGGTTTAGTGGATAGTTAAATGAACCTTTAAAAACCATCCGTAGGAGAATCCAAGTGTTACTCATGACTGCTCTAGACAGAACCCACCTCACAGAGACAACACAGCTTCATACCTAACCCACTGAGCCAATTCACAAAGCTAGCCAATCAACGACAGGATTGAAAGAGGAAGGGGTGGGCTCACATGCTCTCATTGGGTGAGATACTGTCATTCAGATAAGATCCATTACGGTTCTCCATTTCAGCTAACCTGTGGGGGGAGACACATTCATTTCAGTAGTCACATTCCACTCATTTCACTACCATTAGTACAGAATGAGCAGCACTGTCCAGGGCAATTCAATGGTAGACCCTGGACTCTAGGCTGAATACCATCTCTATTGTTCCAGGACAATTCAATGGTAGACCCTGGACTCTGGGCTGAATATCATCTCTATTGTTCCAGGACAATTCAGTGGTAGACCCTGGACTCTGGGCTGAATACCATCTCTATTGTTCCAGGGCAATTCAGTGGTAGACCCTGGACTCTGGGCTGAATACCATCTCTATTGTTCCAGGGCAATTCAATGGTAGACCCTGGACTCTGGGCTGAATACCATCTCTATTGTTCCAGGGCAATTCAATGGTAGACCCTGGACTCTGGGCTGAATACCATCTCTATTGTTCCAGGACAATTCAGTGGTAGACCCTGGACTCTGGGCTGAATACCATCTCTATTGTTCCAGGACAATTCAGTGGTAGACCCTGGACTCTGGGCTGAATACCATCTCTATTGTTCCAGGACAATTCAGTGGTAGCTCTGGGCTGAATACCATCTCTATTGTTCCAGGACAATTCAGTGGTAGACCCTGGACTCTGGGCTGAATACCATCTCTATTGTTCCAGGACAATTCAGTGGTAGACCCTGGACTCTGGGCTGAATACCATCTCTATTGTTCCAGGACAATTCAGTGGTAGACCCTGGACTCTGGGCTGAATACCATCTCTATTGTTCCAGGACAATTCAATGGTAGACCCTGGACTCTGGGCTGAATACCATCTCTATTGTTCCAGGACAATTCAATGGTAGACCCTGGACTCTGGGCTGAATACCATCTCTATTGTTCCAGGACAATTCAATGGTAGACCCTGGACTCTGGGCTGAATACCATCTCTATTGTTCCAGGACAATTCAGTGGTAGACCCTGGGCTGAATACCATCTCTATTGTTCCAGGACAATTCAGTGGTAGACTCTGGGCTGAATACCATCTCTATTGTTCCAGGACAATTCAGTGGTAGACCCTGGACTCTGGGCTGAATACCATCTCTATTGTTCCAGGACAATTCAATGGTAGACCCTGGACTCTGGGCTGAATACCATCTCTATTGTTCCAGGACAATTCAGTGGTAGACCCTGGACTCTGGGCTGAATACCATCTCTATTGTTCCAGGACAATTCAGTGGTAGACCCTGGACTCTGGGCTGAATACCATCTCTATTGTTCCAGGACAATTCAATGGTAGACCCTGGACTCTGGGCTGAATACCATCTCTATTGTTCCAGGACAATTCAATGGTAGACCCTGGACTCTGGGCTGAATACCATCTCTATTGTTCCAGGACAATTCAATGGTAGACCCTGGACTCTGGGCTGAATACCATCTCTATTGTTCCAGGACAATTCAGTGGTAGACTCTGGGCTGAATACCATCTCTATTGTTCCAGGACAATTCAATGGTAGACCCTGGACTCTGGGCTGAATACCATCTCTATTGTTCCAGGACAATTCAGTGGTAGACCCTGGACTCTGGGCTGAATACCATCTCTATTGTTCCAGGGCAATTCAATGGTAGACCCTGGACTCTGGGCTGAATACCATCTCTATTGTTCCAGGGCAATTCAATGGTAGACCCTGGACTCTGGGCTGAATACCATCTCTATTGTTCCAGGACAATTCAGTGGTAGACCCTGGACTCTGGGCTGAATACCATCTCTATTGTTCCAGGACAATTCAGTGGTAGCTCTGGGCTGAATACCATCTCTATTGTTCCAGGACAATTCAGTGGTAGACCCTGGACTCTGGGCTGAATACCATCTCTATTGTTCCAGGACAATTCAGTGGTAGACCCTGGACTCTGGGCTGAATACCATCTCTATTGTTCCAGGACAATTCAGTGGTAGACCCTGGACTCTGGGCTGAATACCATCTCTATTGTTCCAGGACAATTCAATGGTAGACCCTGGACTCTGGGCTGAATACCATCTCTATTGTTCCAGGACAATTCAATGGTAGACCCTGGACTCTGGGCTGAATACCATCTCTATTGTTCCAGGACAATTCAATGGTAGACCCTGGACTCTGGGCTGAATACCATCTCTATTGTTCCAGGACAATTCAGTGGTAGACCCTGGGCTGAATACCATCTCTATTGTTCCAGGACAATTCAGTGGTAGACTCTGGGCTGAATACCATCTCTATTGTTCCAGGACAATTCAGTGGTAGACCCTGGACTCTGGGCTGAATACCATCTCTATTGTTCCAGGACAATTCAATGGTAGACCCTGGACTCTGGGCTGAATACCATCTCTATTGTTCCAGGACAATTCAGTGGTAGACCCTGGACTCTGGGCTGAATACCATCTCTATTGTTCCAGGACAATTCAGTGGTAGACCCTGGACTCTGGGCTGAATACCATCTCTATTGTTCCAGGACAATTCAATGGTAGACCCTGGACTCTGGGCTGAATACCATCTCTATTGTTCCAGGACAATTCAATGGTAGACCCTGGACTCTGGGCTGAATACCATCTCTATTGTTCCAGGACAATTCAATGGTAGACCCTGGACTCTGGGCTGAATACCATCTCTATTGTTCCAGGACAATTCAGTGGTAGACTCTGGGCTGAATACCATCTCTATTGTTCCAGGACAATTCAATGGTAGACCCTGGACTCTGGGCTGAATACCATCTCTATTGTTCCAGGACAATTCATTGGTAGACCCTGGACTCTGGGCTGAATACCATCTCTATTGTTCCAGGGCAATTCAGTGGTAGACTCTGGGCTGAATATCATCTCTATTGTTCCAGGACAATTCAGTGGTAGACCCTGGACTCTGGGCTGAATACCATCTCTATTGTTCCAGGGCAATTCAGTGGTAGACCCTGGACTCTGGGCTGAATACCATCTCTATTGTTCCAGGGCAATTCAATGGTAGACCCTGGACTCTGGGCTGAATACCATCTCTATTGTTCCAGGGCAATTCAATGGTAGACCCTGGACTCTGGGCTGAATACCATCTCTATTGTTCCAGGACAATTCAGTGGTAGACCCTGGACTCTGGGCTGAATACCATCTCTATTGTTCCAGGACAATTCAGTGGTAGACCCTGGACTCTGGGCTGAATACCATCTCTATTGTTCCAGGACAATTCAGTGGTAGCTGTGGGCTGAATACCATCTCTATTGTTCCAGGACAATTCAGTGGTAGACCCTGGACTCTGGGCTGAATACCATCTCTATTGTTCCAGGACAATTCAGTGGTAGACCCTGGACTCTGGGCTGAATACCATCTCTATTGTTCCAGGACAATTCAGTGGTAGACCCTGGACTCTGGGCTGAATACCATCTCTATTGTTCCAGGACAATTCAATGGTAGACCCTGGACTCTGGGCTGAATACCATCTCTATTGTTCCAGGACAATTCAATGGTAGACCCTGGACTCTGGGCTGAATACCATCTCTATTGTTCCAGGACAATTCAATGGTAGACCCTGGACTCTGGGCTGAATACCATCTCTATTGTTCCAGGACAATTCAGTGGTAGACCCTGGGCTGAATACCATCTCTATTGTTCCAGGACAATTCAGTGGTAGACTCTGGGCTGAATACCATCTCTATTGTTCCAGGACAATTCAGTGGTAGACCCTGGACTCTGGGCTGAATACCATCTCTATTGTTCCAGGACAATTCAATGGTAGACCCTGGACTCTGGGCTGAATACCATCTCTATTGTTCCAGGACAATTCAGTGGTAGACCCTGGACTCTGGGCTGAATACCATCTCTATTGTTCCAGGACAATTCAGTGGTAGACCCTGGACTCTGGGCTGAATACCATCTCTATTGTTCCAGGACAATTCAATGGTAGACCCTGGACTCTGGGCTGAATACCATCTCTATTGTTCCAGGACAATTCAATGGTAGACCCTGGACTCTGGGCTGAATACCATCTCTATTGTTCCAGGACAATTCAATGGTAGACCCTGGACTCTGGGCTGAATACCATCTCTATTGTTCCAGGACAATTCAGTGGTAGACTCTGGGCTGAATACCATCTCTATTGTTCCAGGACAATTCAATGGTAGACCCTGGACTCTGGGCTGAATACCATCTCTATTGTTCCAGGACAATTCATTGGTAGACCCTGGACTCTGGGCTGAATACCATCTCTATTGTTCCAGGGCAATTCAGTGGTAGACTCTGGGCTGAATACCATCTCTATTGTTCCAGGACAATTCAATGGTAGACCCTGGACTCTGGGCTGAATACCATCTCTATTGTTCCAGGACAATTCAGTGGTAGACCCTGGACTCTGGGCTGAATACCATCTCTATTGTTCCAGGACAATTCAGTGGTAGACCCTGGACTCTGGGCTGAATACCATCTCTATTGTTCCAGGACAATTCAATGGTAGACTCTGGGCTGAATACCATCTCTATTGTTCCAGGACAATTCAATGGTAGACCCTGGACTCTGGGCTGAATACCATCTCTATTGTTCCAGGACAATTCAATGGTAGACTCTGGGCTGAATACCATCTCTATTGTTCCAGGACAATTCAATGGTAGACCCTGGACTCTGGGCTGAATACCATCTCTATTGTTCCAGGGCAATTCAGTGGTAGACTCTGGGCTGAATACCATCTCTATTGTTCCAGGACAATTCAATGGTAGACCCTGGACTCTGGGCTGAATACCATCTCTATTGTTCCAGGACAATTAAATGGTAGACCCTGGACTCTGGGCTGAATACCATCTCTATTGTTCCAGGACAATTCAATGGTAGACTCTGGGCTGAATACCATCTCTATTGTTCCAGGACAATTCAATGGT
>NW_022261982.1:4299248-4361748 GCF_002021735.2 Oncorhynchus kisutch | reverse complement strand
GTTAGACCTAAACCAGACCCTGTCCCTTAGGCCAGATGTTAGACCTAAACCAGCCCCTGTCCCTTAGGCCAGATGTTAGACCTAAACCAGCCCCTGTCCTGTCCCTTAGGCCAGATGTTAGACCTAAACCAGCCCCTGTCCTGTCCCTTAGGCCAGATGTTAGACCTAAACCAGCCCCAGTCCTGTCCTTTAGGCCAGATGTTAGACCTAAACCAGACCCTGTCCTGTCCCTTAGGCCAGATGTTAGACCTAAACCAGCCCCTGTCCTGTCCCTTAGGCCAGATGTTAGACCTAAACCAGACCCTGTCCTGTCCCTTAGGCCAGATGTTAGACCTAAACCAGACCCTGTCCTGTCCCTTAGGCCAGATGTTAGACCTAAACCAGACCCTGTCCCTTAGGCCAGATGTTAGACCTAAACCAGCCCCTGTCCTGTCCCTTAGGCCAGATGTTAGACCTAAACCAGCCCTGTACTGTCCCTGTGTGTGTGTGTGTGTGTGTGTGTGTGTGTGTGTGTGTGTGTGTGTCAGGACTCACGTCTCCAGGTTGTCCCCCTCCAGGATGGTCTGCACAGGGAGGTAGCCCATACGGGGGTGCTTAGCGAAGTATCGCTTGGTCCTGAATTTGTTTTTCAGTACCTTGGCAAAGTCCCTCACATCCTCCCCTGACGTAGTCTGAAACACACAGACACAGAACAAAGACCCCTTGTTCACAGTCCTAGTCTACAGATCCACAACACACAGTGACACACCCAAACACACAGACACACATAAACACACACATAGACACAGACACCCACACAGTGACACACCCAAACACACAGACACACATAAACACACACATAGACACAGACACCCACACAGTGACACACCCAAACACACAGACACACATAAACACACACATAGACACAGACGCCCACACAATGACACACACACACACACTCTGCCACACCCACACAATGACACACACACACACTCTGCCACACCCACACAATGACACACACACACACACACACACACACACACACACACACACACACACACACACACACACACACAGCCTACTTTCAGCAGTGGGCCCTGGTGAATGGAACCATACATGTTGATTCAGGTTGATGTGACTGTTGTGAAGTGGGTTTAACTGTCTGACAACCACATTCAACTGGGAGGAAAGAGACACACTGACTTCATCTTTACAGGTTCATGGAGCAAATACAGGGATTCATTTACCCTGTCAGAAATACACCACCACACACACACATGTACCCACACACACACACACACACACACACACACATGTACCCACACACACACACATGTACCCCCCCCCACACACACACATGTACCCCCCCCACACACACACATGTACCCACACACACACACACACACACACACACACATGTACACACACATGTACCCACACACACACACACACACACACACATGTACCCCCCCCCCCCCACACACACACATGTACCCACACCCACACTGTGTATACATACCGGTGTACAGTACTCCACCATGGGGTATTGCATCTTGTGTCCCTTAGCCACACGACCAGAGAAGAAGCAGCTTTGGCAGATGTCATAGTTAAAATGCTTTAAGCTTCGGTACCTGATGAAGAGAGGCAGACGGGGACAGAGGTTACACAGAGAGAGGCAGACACAGGGACAGAGGTTACACAGAGAGAGGCAGACACAGGGACAGAGGTTACACAGAGAGAGGCAGACACAGGGACAGAGGTTACACAGAGAGAGGCAGACACAGGGACAGAGGTTACACAGAGAGAGGCAGACACAGGGACAGAGGTTACACAGAGAGAGACAGACAGGGACAGAGGTTACACAGAGAGAGACAGACAGGGACAGAGGTTACACAGAGAGAGACAGACAGGGACAGAGGTTACACACAGAGAGAGGCAGACAGGGACAGAGGTTACAGAGAGAGAGGCAGATAGGGACAGAGGTTACACAGAGAGAGGCAGACAGGGACAGAGGTTACACAGAGAGAGGCAGACGGGGACAGAGGTTACACAGAGAGAGGCAGACAGGGACAGAGGTTACACACAGAGAGAGGCAGACAGGGTCAGAGGTTACACAGAGAGAGGCAGACAGGGACAGAGGTTACACAGAGAGATGTTACATAGAGAGAGGCAGACAGGGCAGGGGTTACACAGAGAGAGGCAGACGGGGACAGAGGTTACACAGAGAGAGGCAGACAGGGACAGAGGTTACACAGAGAGAGGCAGACAGGGACAGAGGTTACACACAGAGAGAGGCAGACAGGGACAGAGGTTACAGAGAGAGAGGCAGATAGGGACAGAGGTTACACAGAGAGGGGCAGACAGGGACAGAGGTTACACAGAGAGAGGCAGACGGGGACAGAGGTTACACAGAGAGAGGCAGACAGGGACAGAGGTTACACAGAGAGAGGCAGACAGGGACAGAGGTTACACAGAGAGATGTTACATAGAGAGAGGCAGACAGGGCAGGGGTTACACAGAGAGAGGCAGACGGGGACAGAGGTTACACAAAGAGAGGCAGACAGGGACAGAGGTTACACACAGAGAGAGGCAGACAGGGACGAGGTTACACAGAGAGAGGCAGACAGGGACAGAGGTTACACACAGAGAGAGGCAGACAGAGACAGAGGTTACACAGAGAGGCAGACGGGGACAGAGGTTACACAGAGAGAGAGGCAGACAGGGACAGAGGTTACACAGAGAGAGGCAGACAGAGACAGAGGTTACACAGAGAGAGGCAGACAGGGACAGAGGTTACACAGAGAGAGGCAGACGGGGACAGAGGTTACACAGAGAGGCTGTCTGTCTGTCTGTCTCTGTCTGTCTGTCTACCTGAAGCCGATGATAGGACACTCCTTGCAGATGTTACACTTGGCCTGGTGTTTGGCCGTCTCAGCAGCCGCCACACGGTGTAAGACAGGCAGCCACACCATCGACTGAGGCTCCAGACGCATCCAGTCCAGGAACATAGCAGCTTCCAGCTCTGGCTTGTTATTGGCCTGTTAGACAGGAAGTACAATACATAACCAATCAGGAACATAGCAGCCTCCAGCTCTGGCTTGTTATTGGCCTGTTAGACAGGAAGTACAATACATAACCAATCAGGAACATAGCAGCCTCCAGCTCTGGCTTGTTATTGGCCTGTTAGACAGGAAGTACAATACATAACCAATCAGGAACATAGCAGCCTCCAGCTCTGGCTTGTTATTGGCCTGTTAGACAGGAAGTACAATACATAACCAATCAGGAACATAGCAGCCTCCAGCTCTGGCTTGTTATTGGCCTGTTAGACAGGAAGTACAATACATAACCAATCAGGAACATAGCAGCTTCCAGCTCTGGCTTGTTATTGGCCTGTTAGACAGGAAGTACAATACATAACCAATCAGGAATATAGCAGCTTCCAGCTCTGGCTTGTTATTGGCCTGTTAGACAGGAAGTACAATACATAACCAATCAGGAACATAGCAGCTTCCAGCTCTGGCTTGTTATTGGCCTGTTAGACAGGAAGTACAATACATAACCAATCAGGAACATAGCAGCTTCCAGCTCTGGCTTGTTATTGGCCTGTTAGACAGGAAGTACAATACATAACCAATCAGGAACATAGCAGCCTCCAGCTCTGGCTTGTTATTGGCCTGTTAGACAGGAAGTACAATACATAACATGGTTTGACTAACAGGACAAACCAGTGGGTTTTACAGTCTAAATATGTATAAGTTATGTATAAAGGGTTATATTACACTAGAACAAACAAGTTTAAAATAATACTGAACTACAAACTCTCAGGCTACTGTTTTCTCCAGGGGTTTTCCATTCCTCTCTACATATTGTCCCATGGACATATTTACTGCTGGGTACTGATGCAGTGATGACTGTAGAGAAGTTATTTCCACTGGCTGACAGATGGACCATAGATTACAGATCACCATAGAGTAATAGATTTACTGTGGCTAACACATTCGGTATGGTGATTCACTATAGCTAGCAGGCTAACAGATGTACTTTGGCTAACATAGACAGCAGGGTAACAGATGTACTGTGGCTAACACATTCGGTATGGTGATTCACTATAGCTAGAAGGCTAACAGATGTACTTTGGCTAACATAGCCACCAGGCTAACATATATACTCTGGCTAACACATTCAATATGTTGTTTCATTAGGCTATAGCTAGCAGGCTAACATAGATATCAGGCTAAAAAATATGTACTTTGGCTAACCTAGCTAGCAGGCTAACATATGTACTTTGGCATTCATAGCTAGCAGGCTAACATGTGTTATTTGGCTAACCTAGCTAGCAGGCTAACATATGTACTTTGGCTAACATAGCTAGTAGGTTAACATATGTTCTTTGGCTAACATAGCTAGCAGGCTAACATATGTTCTTTGGCTAACATAGCTAGCAGGCTAACATGTGTTATTTGGCTAACATAGCTAGCAGGCTAACAGATGTACTTTGGCTAAATTGGCTGCTGTGGATCATCTAGAAAGATGATTCCAACTCAGATCTTCCCAGCAGTCCTGTCTGATGTCCTTCTTTATTCCTATTTTTTATTATAATATTTCTTTGTATGGTATTTTCAGAGTACAATGTATAGACCTACTGATTAACAGCAAATGACTCTCTCTACCTAAAGAGACACTTTGTCAGACATTTTCCCACAGTGCACAGAATGGTTACCCATTAAATGCATGTGATCTGCAGAATGTGCTTAGCACAGTAGTGTGGAATGTGAGGTAGTTTATACGCCTGTATGTTATATGTACGTTGTTTGCATGTGGGTATGTATGTGTGTGTGTGTAAGCATGTGTGCGTGAGTGAGTGCATGTGTGTATGTGCGTCTGTGTGTGTGTGTGTGTGTGTGTGCATAGCGAGGACCACAGCTACTAGCTTCACATACAAACTGGAAGCAGCTGCGGACGCTGGGCTCGATGTTGGAGCCCCCGAAGGAGGCCACCTCTCCCAGCTGACGGGGGATCTGGATGGAATCATGGAGGAGAAGACCCAGCCTCCGCTGGTCACAGAACCCTGTTGCACTGGCTACCTGGCGGAACAGGACTGGTAGAGGTGGGGGAGGGAGAGAGGGAGGGAGGTAAATACCCAAGTCAAGAGATACATACTAACATACTAACATACTAGACCACATGGATACTGTCTCTATATACTAGTTATACTAACATACTAACAGACTAGACCACATGGATACTGTCTCTATATACTAGTTATACTAACAGACTAGACCACATGGATACTGTCTCTATATACTAGTTATACTAACAGACTAGACCACATGGATACTGTCTCTATATATTAGTTATACTAGTTATACTAACAGACTTGACCACATGGATACTGTCTCTATATACTAGTTATACTAGTTATACTAACAGACTTGACCACATGGATACTGTCTCTATATACTAGTTATACTAGTTATACTAACAGACTAGACCACATGGATACTGTCTCTATATACTAGTTATACTAACAGACTAGACCACATGGATACTGTCTCTATATACTAGTTATACTAACAGACTAGACCACATGGATACTGTCTCTATATACTAGTTATACTAGTTATACTAACATACTAGACCACATGGATACTGTCTCTATATACTAGTTATACTAGTTATACTAACAGACTAGACCACATGGATACTGTCTCTATATACTAGTTATACTAACAGACTAGACCACATGGATGCTGTCTCTATATACTAGTTATACTAACAGACTAGACCACATGGATACTGTCTCTATACACTAGTTATACTATTTATACTAACAGACTAGACCACATGGATACTGTCTCTATACACTAGTTATACTAGTTATACTAACAGACTAGACCACATGGATACTGTCTCTATATACTAGTTATACTAGTTATACTAACAGACTAGACCACATGGATACTGTCTCTATATATTAGTTATACTATTTATACTAACAGACTAGACCACATGGATACTGTCTCTATATACTAGTTATACTAGTTATACTAACAGACTAGACCACATGGATACTGTCTCTATATATTAGTTATACTATTTATACTAACAGACTAGACCACATGGATACTGTCTCTATACACTAGTTATACTAACATACTAACAGACTAGACCACATGGATACTGTCTCTATATACTAGTTATACTAACAGACTAGACCACATGGATACTGTCTCTATATACTAGTTATACTAGTTATACTAACAGACTAGACCACATGGATACTGGCAGGTGAGGTAATATATAGATCAGTCACTACTTACATCTGTATTTGTCCTCCAGGTGAGGTAATATATAGATCAGTCACTACTTACATCTGTATTTGTCCTCCAGGTGTGGTAATATATAGATCAGTCACTACTTACATCTGTATTTGTCCTCCAGGTGTGCTTTGCAGAGTGAGATGATGCCGGTTTTGAAGGACAGAGTTCTGATTTTTCCACTTCTTCCTCTGTGAAACCAATCAATCATATCAATAAATTAGATCAATCAATCATATCAATATATCATATGTCAATCAATCATGTAAATCAATCATGTCAATCAATCATGTCAATCAATCATATAAATCAATCAGATACTCATCAATCAGTGTAGTTAGGGACGTGTCGTTAGGGACGTGTTGTTAAGTACGTGTCGTTAGGGACGTGTCGTTAAGTACGTGTCGTTAGGGACGTGTCGTTAAGTACGTGTCGTTAGGGACGTGTCGTTAAGTACGTGTCGTTAAGTACGTTTCGTTAAGTACGTGTCGATAGGGGCGTGTTGTTAAGTACGTGTCGATAGGGACGTGTCGATAGGGACGTGTCGTTAAGTACGTGTCGATAGGGAAATGTGTCGATAGGGACGTGTCGATAGGGACGTGTCGTTAAGTACGTGTCGATAGGAACGTGTCGTTAAATACGTGTCGTTAGGGACGTGTCGATAGGGACGTGTCGTTAAGTACGTGTCGTTAGGGACGTGTCGTTAAGTACGTGTCGATAGGGACGTGTCGTTAAGTACGTGTCGATAGGGACGTGTCGTTAAGTACGTGTCGTTAAAACTTCTTATGGCTGCAGGGGCAGTATTGAGTAGCTTGGATGAATAAGGTGCCCAGAGTAAACGGACTGCTCCTCAGTCCCAGTTGCTAATATATGCATAGTATTATTAGTATTCGATAGAAAACACTCTGAAGTTTCTAAAACTGTTTGAATGATGTCTGTGAGTATAACTGAACTCATATGGAAGGCAAAAACCTGAGAAGAAATCCAAACAGGAAGTGAGAAATCTGAGGTTGGTCGATTTTCAACCCAGCCCCTATTGAATACACAGTGGGATATTGATCAAGTTGCACTTCCACTAGATGTCAACCGTCTTTAGAAATTTGAATGAGGCTTCTACTGTGTTGTGGAGCCGACATTTATAATGAGTATTTCTAAAAAATGAATGTAATTTTTTTTTTAAATGGCTCTCTGCAATATCACCGGATGTTTTTGGAACTAGTGAACGTAACGCGCCAATGTATACTGAGATTTTTTTAATATAAATATGAACTTTATCAAACAAAACATACATGTATTGTGTAACATGAAGTCATATGAGTGTCATCTGATGAAGATCATCAAAGGTTAGTGATTAATTTTATCTATTTGTGCTTTTTGTGACTTTGTGCTTTTTTGTGACCTAACATAACCGTTTGTGGTGCTTTCGCTGTAAAGCCTATTTGAAATCGGACACTGTGGTGGGATTAACAACAAGACTACCTTTAAAACGCTATAAGATACATGTATATTTGAGAAATTTTAATTATGAGATTTCTGTTGTTTTGAATTTGGCGCCCTGCACTTTCACTGGCTGTTGTCATATCGATCCCGTTAACGGGATTTCAACCCTAAGAAGTTTTAAGTACGTGTCGATAGGGACATGTCGTTATGGACGTGTCGTTAACCTCTTGAACCTCGGGGGGCAGTATTTCATTTTTGGATGAAAAACGTTCCCGTTTTAAACAAGATATTTTGTCACGAAAAGATTCTCGACTATGCATGTAATTGACAGCTTTGGAAAGAAAACACTGACGTTTCCAAAACTGCAAAGATATTGTCTGTGAGTGCCACAGAACTAATGCTACAGGCGAAACCAAGATGAAATTTCATACAGGAAGTGAGCCAGATTTTGGAGGCGCTGTGTTCCAATGTCTCCTTATATGGCTGTGAATGCGCAAGGAATGAGCCTCCACTTTCTGTCGTTTCCCCAAGGTGTTTGCAGCATTGTGACGTATTTGTAGGCATATCATTGGAAGATTGACCATAAGAGACTACATTTACCAGGTGTCCGCCCGGTGTCCTCCGTCGAAACTATTGCGTAATCTCCAGGTGCGTGCATTTTTCCATTTTGAACAGAGGAGAAACCAAACTGCAACGAGTGATTTATCATCGAATAGATATGTGAAAAACACCTTGAGGATTGATTCTAAACAACGTTTGCCATGTTTCTGTCGATATTATGGAGCTAATTTGGAAAAAAGTTTGCGTTGTAATGACTGAATTTTCGGGGGGTTTTCTTAGCCAAACGTGATGAACAAAACGGAGCGATTTCTCCTACACAAATAATATTTTTGGGAAAACTGAACATTTGCTATCTAACTGAGAGTCTCATCATTGAAAACATCCGAAGTTCTTCAAAGGTAAATTATTTTATTTGAATGCTTTTCTTGTTTTTGTGAAAATGTTGCCTGCTGAATGCTAGGCTTAATGCTATGCTAGCTATCAATACTCTTACACAAATGCTTGTGTAGCTATGGTTGAAAAGCATTTTTTGAAAATCTGAGATGACAGTGTTGTTAACAAAAGGCTAAGCTTGTGAGCCAATATATTTATTTCATTTCATTTGCAATTTTCATGAATAGTTAACGTTGCGTTATGGTAATGAGCTTGAGGCTATAATTACGCTCCCGGATACAGGATTGCTCGTCGCAACAGGTTAAGTACGTGTCGTTAAGTACGTGTCGTTAGGTACGTGTCGTTAGGGACGTGTCGTTAAGTACGTGTTGTTAGGGGCGTGTCGTTAAGTACGTGTCGTTAGGGACGTGTCGTGAGTGTTGTGTGTGTCCTATACGTACGTGTCATAAACATTGAGCAGCCAGTTGAGACACATGTCGACACACAGCGGGACGTTGACCAGGTTCCCATGCTGCTGGTCCAGTTTCTCATAGAGGCTGGTCAGACACGTCATCACCTGCATGATGTCCATCAGATGCTCATTCTGCTTCAGGCCATGCTGCTCAAAGACCTCACACGCTGCGGGCATACCCAGGAGGTCCACTGGAGAGGAGAGGAGGGAGGGAGTTGAGTTGAGATGAGGGAGGGGAGAGAGGAGAGGATGAGATGAGGGAGGGATGGAGGAGAGAGGAGATGAGGGAGAGATGGAGGGGAGGATGAGGGAGGGGAGAGAGGAGAGGATGAGATGATGGAGGAGGAGAGAGGAGTGGAGGAGATGAGGGAGGGAGTTGAGATGAGGGAGGGGAGAGGATGAGGGAGGGGAGAGAGGAGAGGATGAGATGATGGAGAGAGGAGTGGAGGAGATGAGGGAGGGAGTTGAGATGAGAGAGGAGAGGAGAGGTTGAGATGAGGGAGGGATGGAGGGCGGTGACACTGTGAGAGGGTTAGACTTACGACACAGAGCTTTCTGCAGGCGTCTCAGCTTCATGGCTGTCCGGTAGGCTGAGAAACGCACGTTGTTCAGGTCGGCTGCAGAGACGCATGGAGAGACAGTAAAACTAAACACAGTGTATCTCCATCCAGAACCAGCCATTGGTCCTGCTACTGGACTTGATGTCGCTCGCTCACACTATTGGTCCAATACACTTGTAAAGAGCTAGGGTTGCAAAACTCCGGAAACTTTCAATAAATTCTCTGATTTTCCCGAAATCCTGGTTGGAGGATTCCCGGAATCAGAAGGGAATGAGCAGGAAATCCAACCGGGATGTTTTTGGAAAACAGGGAATTTATTGAAAGTTGACTGAGTTTTGCAACCCTATACAGGGCAAACCTAATCAAGTACATCTGAAATAGGTCCTACTTGACAAAGGTTCAATTTGTCTGTTGGTCCACTGTATGTAGACCTCTTACCCAGAGACTGGTAGAGGTCGGCCATCTTGGGATGGTCCCAGCATGTTGTCTGTGTCTGGTGGCTGAAGGAGAGGTCAGGAGAATAAAGAGGTCAATACAACCTGGCCCGTGCACAGATACTTTGGGGTCCAAAAAGGTTTTCCTGCAACAGCTCGTTAAGCAATTATGACTTTGATCATTTAGTTCCATAGAAGCAATAGAGGGACACATCTTAAAGGCAAATTAAATGACACAAATAAAAATCCCTTAGTCTCAAAGGCTTCAGTCTTATTTACTAGAATAATCCTACCATATGCTACAGTTACCACGACGACTTACAGGCAGTGAGCTCAGAACAACAACATGTATACAACAAACAAATATCAGTGTGTGAATTTCTACCACCACCCAAAAGGACACTTTGGAGATTGGAAGGGCAAAGGGGCATGTGCTCTGCTCAGGTAGAGCCCTATCTGTCCACGTGCCTGAATATACACACACACACAGCGCAAGGGACGTGTTGACTGCAAAGAGTACACAAAGGGGTTATATCACATGTGACGCCGTGTACACCTGATTGTGTGTGTGGGGTGAAGCAAGGTGAAGCAGGGTAAAGGGACCAGGGAAGACAGTGATGGTCCTGTGAGGTGAAGCAGGGTAAAGGGACCAGGGAAGACAGTGATGGGTCCTGTGAGGTGAAGCAGGGTAAAGGGACCAGGGAAGACAGTGATGGGTCCTGTGAGGTGAAGCAGGGTAAAGGGACCAGGGAAGACAGTGATGGTCCTGTGAGGTGAAGCAGGGTAAAGGGACCAGGGAAGACAGTGATGTCCTGTGGGGTGAAGCAGGGTAAAGGGACCAGGGAAGACAGTGATGGGTCCTGTGAGGTGAAGCAGGGTAAAGGGACCAGGGAAGACAGTGATGGGTCCTGTAGGGTGAAGCAGGGTGAAGGGACCAGGGAAGACAGTAAAGACAGTGATGGGTCCTGTGAGGTGAAGCAGGGTAAAGGGACCAGGGAAGACAGTGATGGGCCCTGTGGGGTGAAGCAGGGTAAAGGGACCAGGGAAGACAGTGATGGGTCCTGTGGGGTGAAGCAGGGTAAAGGGACCAGGGAAGACAGTGATGGTCCTGTGGGGTGAAGCAGGGTAAAGGGACCAGGGAAGACAGTGATGGGTCCTATGGGGTGAAGCAGGGTGAAGGGACCAGGGAAGACAGTGAAGAAAGTGATGGGTCCTGTGGGGTGAAGCAGGGTAAAGGGACCAGGGAAGACAGTGATGGGTCCTGTGGGGTGAAGCAGGGTAAAGGGACCAGGGAAGACAGTGATGGGTCCTGTGGGGTGAAGCAGGGTAAAGGGACCAGGGAAGACAGTGATGGGTCCTGTGGGGTGAAGCAGGGTAAAGGGACCAGGGAAGACAGTGATGGGTCCTATGGGGTGAAGCAGGGTGAAGGGACCAGGGAAGACAGTGAAGACAGTGATGGGTCCTGTGGGGTGAAGCAGGGTAAAGGGACCAGGGAAGACAGTGATGGGTCCTGTGGGGTGAAGCAGGGTAAAGGGACCAGGGAAGACAGTGATGGGTCCTGTGGGGTGAAGCAGGGTAAAGGGACCAGGGAAGACAGTGATGGGTCCTGTGGGGTGAAGCAGGGTAAAGGGACCAGGGAAGACAGTGATGGGTCCTGTGGGGTGAAGCAGGGTAAAGGGACCAGGGAAGACAGTGATGGGTCCTGTGGGGTGAAGCAGGGTAAAGGGACCAGGGAAGACAGTTATGGGTCCTGTGGGGTGAAGCAGGGTAAAGGGACCAGGGAAGACAGTGATGGGTCCTATGGGGTGAAGCAGGGTAAAGGGACCAGGGAAGACAGTGATGGGTCCTGTAGGGTGAAGCAGGGTAAAGGGACCAGGGAAGACAGTGATGGGTCCTGTGGGGTGAAGCAGGGTAAAGGGACCAGGGAAGACAGTAAAGACAGTGGGTGATGGTTCCTGCATTCCAAACACCACTCAGACTAAAACTCACAGCATGACCCTCTCTCACCTTGGCAACGAGGACAGCCGCTGCTGGCTCCACTGGAGTGAGTGTGTGTGTGTGTGTGTGTGTGTGTGTGTGTGTGTGTGTGTGTGTGTGTGTGTGTGTGTGTGTGTGTGTGTGTGTGTGTGTGTGTGTGTGTGTGTGTGTGTGTGTGTGTGTGTGTGTGTGCGGCGGAAGTTAAAACTGGCTAGCTGTTATATAATTCCACCTGCTTTTACAGTGACTCTGTGTCAGATCACTTAGTCTAGCCAAAGTGTTAGCTACTAGTTACAGTACTACCTCTCTCCTCTCCTCCACCTGTCCTCTCTTCCACCTCCTTCTCCACATTACCTCCTCCACTTCTCGTCTCTTCCTCCTTTCCTCTCTTCTCCTTTCCTCTCTTCCACCTCCTCCACCTCTCCCCTCTTCCTCCTTTCCTCTCTTCTCCTCTCTTGCACCTCCTTCTCCACATTACCTCCTCCTCCACCTCTCCTCTCTTCCTCCTTTCCTCTCCTCCACCTCTCCTCTCTTCCTCCTTTCCTCTCTTCCTCCTTTCCTCTCTTCCACCTCCTTCTCCACATTACCTCCTCCTCCTCCACCTCTCCCCTCTTCCTCCTTTCCTCTCCTCTCTTGCACCTCCTTCTCCACATTACCTCCTCCTCCACCTCTCCTCTTCCTCCTCTCCTCTCTTCCACCTCCTTCTCCACATGACCTCCTCCTCCACCTCTCTTCCACCTCTCCTCTCTTCTACCTCCTCCACATTACCTCCTCCACCTCTCTTCCTCCTCTCCTCTCGTCTTTTCCACCTCTCCTCTCTTCCTCCACCTCTCTTCCTCCTCTCCTCTCTTCCACCTCCTCCTCTCCATTCCTCTCTCCTCCTATATCTCCCATCCTCCCACCTACTCCTCACCACTGCTGCCAGCTCAAAGCAGATTGGAGAAATGTGTGTGACCAAAATAGAGCAGGAGTGGGTAAGAGAGTGTATGAGGAAGTGTGTGGAGACGTGATGCGTCAGAAGGCTTAGACAAGAAGTCAAGTCAATGTTACGTCCCAAATTACCCTTTATTGTGCACTCCTTTTGACCAAGAGGGAATAGGGTGTCATTTGGGACGCATATTAAACAAATCAAAATATATTATATATATATATATATATATATATATGAGATTCTTCTAAGTAGCCACCCTTTGCCTTGATGACAGCGTTGCACACTCTTGGCATTCTCTCAATCAGTTTCATCTGGAATGTTTTTCTAACAGTTTTGAAGGAGTTCCCACATATGCTGAGCACTTGTTGGGATGCTTTCCCTTCACTCTGCGGTGCAACTCATCCCAAACCATCTCAATTCGGTTGAGGTCGGGTGGTTGTGGAGGCCAGGTCATCTGATGCAGCACTCCGTCACTCGCCATCACTCGGTTTTTGCGACTTGAGGAAACTTTCAAAGTTCTTCATGTCTTAAAGTAATGATGGACTGTCGTTTCTCTTTGCTTACTTGAGCTGTTCTTTCCATAACATGGACTTGGTCTTTTACCAAATAAGGCTCTCTTCTGTATACCACCCCTACCTTGTAACAACACAACTGATTGGCTCAAACACATTAAAAAGTAAAGACATTCCACAAATGAACTTTTAACAAATCACACCTGTTAATTGAAATTCATTCCAGGTGGCTATCTCATGAAGCTGGTTGAGAGAATGGCAAGAGTGTGCAAAGCTGTCATCAAGGCAACGGGTGGCTACCAATGTGATGGAGGAAACACCGTCCAACTGGCAACCGTGTCAGTGTGCATACGCCCACGCCACCACAGAAGGCGCTAGCGCACGATGGTACAAGGACATCCCAGCAGGCCCTCCCCTAACCCGGACGACGCTGGGCCAAACCCTCCCCTAACCCGGACCACGCTGGGCCAAACCCTCCCCTAACCCGGACCACGCTGGGCCAAACCCTCCCCTAACCCAGACGACGCTGGGCCAAACCCTCCCCTAACCCGGACGACGCTGGGTCAAATGTGCGCCGCCTCTTGGAGCCGGTCGCGGCTGGCTGCGACACAGCCCGAGATCGAACCCGGATCTGTAGTGAAGCCTTAGACCGTTGCGACACAGCCCAAAATCGAACCCGGATCTGTAGTGACGCCTTAGACCGCTGCGCCACTCGGGAGGCCCCTTCCATAGTATGTTGATTAACCTGGTTGTGCATGTAACAAAATCTTCTGCTGGCACACCCTGGCTATATAATGGTGTTATCTCACCAGCATTTAGGCTAAGTAACAGAACACCATCCTTGACTTGAAGGTGTGTCTCAGTGTATATGCATGATGTCATAGCCACGCCTTCTATAAAATGATACTAGCCAATCCCCCCTTGTAACCAGGTTGTCACATAGAGGTGGAAAGACATCTTCCACAAGGCAGGCCTTGTAGTCTACACTAATATGAAACACACCAGTACTAGTCATTCACATCACTATGAAGTGGAGAGTAATCCCAGCAGGCATTTCCAGGAAGAGACTGATCCTCTCACCAATTCTATTTTTAAACATTCTATCAATTCTATGTTTATTCATGTCATTGTTATTAAAAGACCAGGCCAGAGTGAATGACTGAATGGTTTCCATAGTGACTATACTGTAGCTGGAGTGTTCATGTTGCACTAGTACTCTACTAATACTCTAGACTAGTGTAGCCTATAGGCTATGTTCTAAATTATAACCTGGCTGGTTCCAGGCCTGAATGCTGATTGGCTGACAGTCGACTGTATACCCAGGTATGACATTTATTTTTACTGCTCTAACTACGTTGGTAACCAGTTTATAATATCAATAAGGAACCTCGGGGGTTTGTGGTATATTTTTTATATTTAATTTTTTATTTCACCTTTATTTAACCAGGTAGGCTAGTTGAGAACACCTTTATTTAACCAGGTAGGCTAGTTGAGAACACCTTTATTTAACCAGGTAGGCTAGTTGAGAACACCTTTATTTAACCAGGTAGGCTAGTTGAGAACACCTTTATTTAACCAGGTAGGCTAGTTGAGAACACCTTTATTTAACCAGGTAGGCTAGTTGAGAACACCTTTATTTAACCAGGTAGGCTAGTTGAGAACACCTTTATTTAACCAGGTAGGCTAGTTGAGAACACCTTTATTTAACCAGGTAGGCTAGTTGAGAACACCTTTATTTAACCAGGTAGGCTAGTTGAGAACACCTTTATTTAACCAGGTAGGCTAGTTGAGAACACCTTTATTTAACCAGGTAGGCTAGTTGAGAACACCTTTATTTAACCAGGTAGGCTAGTTGAGAACACCTTTATTTAACCAGGTAGGCTAGTTGAGAACACCTTTATTTAACCAGGTAGGCTAGTTGAGAACACCTTTATTTAACCAGGTAGGCTAGTTGAGAACACCTTTATTTAACCAGGTAGGCTAGTTGAGAACACCTTTATTTAACCAGGTAGGCTAGTTGAGAACACCTTTATTTAACCAGGTAGGCTAGTTGAGAACACCTTTATTTAACCAGGTAGGCTAGTTGAGAACACCTTTATTTAACCAGGTAGGCTAGTTGAGAACACCTTTATTTAACCAGGTAGGCTAGTTGAGAACACCTTTATTTAACCAGGTAGGCTAGTTGAGAACACCTTTATTTAACCAGGTAGGCTAGTTGAGAACAAGTTCTCATTTGCAACTGCGACCTGGCCAAGATAAAGCATAGCAGTGTGAACAGACACACCGCTATGGGCAATGTACCACGGCTAAGGGCTGTGTCCAGGCACTCTGCGTTGTGTTGTGCCTAAGAACAGCCCTTAGCCGTGGTATATTGGCCATATACCACAAACCCCCGAGGTGCCTTATTGCTTAAGTGGCTCTTTTGACCCCAACCCTGTTTTGAGGACCACCTTACACCAAGACAGATGTGAGAACACATGACCAGCTGTTATGTCTAGTCTAACTCTAAAATAACAGTTAACTAGCTGTTATGTCTAGTCTAACTCTAAAATAACAGTTAACCAGCTGGTATGTCTAGTCTAACTCTAAAATAACAGTTAACCAGCTGTTATGTCTAGTCTAACTGTAAAATAACAGTTAACCAGCTGTTATGTCTAGTCTAACTCTAAAATAACAGTTAACCAGCTGGTATGTCTATTCTAACTCTAAAATAACAGCAGTGTAATGATCCTAATAAACCTGCCATGCAAACTGTAGCTACTGTGAGACTAGAGCATGTGTGTGTGTGTGTAGCAGCACACTAGAGCTAGAGAGAGATTCATTATTCATGCTGTGTCCTTTCTGTGACCAGGAATCTGTGTCTCATTGAGATGTCAACCTCTTTTACTAGAAAGACCTGCCTGCCTGTCTGCCCGCTGTAATCCAGTAGGCCTCCTGTCTGCCCACTGTAATCCAGTAGGCCTCCTGTCTGCCCACTGTAATCCAGTAGGCCTCCTGTCTGCCCACTGTAACCCAGTAGGTCTTCTGTCTGCCCGCTGTAATCCAGTAGGTCTCCTGTCTGCCAGCTGTAATCCAGTAGGCCTCCTGTCTGCCCACTGTAACCCAGTAGGTCTCCTGTCTGCCCGCTGTAATCCAGTAGGTCTCCTGTCTGCCCGCTGTAATCCAGTAGGTCTCCTGTCTGCCATCTGTAATCCAGTAGGTTTCCTGTCTGCTGTAATCCAGTAGGTCTCCTGTCTGCTGTAATCCAGTAGGTCTCCTGTCTGCTGTAATCCAGTAGGTCTCCTGTCTGCTGTAATCCAGTAGGTCTCCTGTCTGCTGTAATCCAGTAGGTCTCCTGTCTGCTGTAATCCAGTAGGTTTCCTGTCTGTTGTAATCCAGTAGGTCTCCTGTCTGCTGTAATCCAGTAGGTCTCCTGTCTGCTGTAATCCAGTAGGTCTCCTGTCTGTTGTAATCCAGTAGGTCTCCTGTCTGTTGTAATCCAGTAGGTCTCCTGTCTGCTGTAATCCAGTAGGTTTCCTGTCTGTTGTACATATTGGATCTGCTGCTGCTACTGCTGAGGTGAAACTCTTGTCAACTATCCAGAGCTTGTTTTAATCCAAGATCATCATGTAACATATTTTTTATTTTATTTAACTGGGCAAGTCAGTTAAGAACAAATTCTTATTTACAATGACGGCCTACACCGGCCAAACCCGGACGATGCTGGGCCAATTGTGCGCCGCCCTATGGGACTCTCAATCACGGCCGGTTGTGATACAGCTTGGATTCGAACCAGGGTCTGTAGTGTCGCTGTTAGCACTGAGATGCATTAGACCGCTGCTTTTTGGAGTGTGTCAAGATCATCATGTAACCAAGTGGTTTCCAACCGGGGATACTAGGACTCTGGGGGGTACTAGGACTCTTGGGGGTACCAGGACTCTTGGGGGTACTAGGACTCTTGGGGGTACTAGGACTCTTGGGGGTACTAGGACTCTTGACGGTACTAGGACTCTTGACGGTACTAGGACTCTTGGGGGTACTTGGCCTTTCCACACGGGCTACTTGAGATGACTCGTGAGACCATAGACCTACTGGTAAAATGCACATGAGGGGGTACTCCAGGTGTACTCCAGGCAGAGCAGAATTCAGTTGGTGGAACAGTAACCGAAAAAGGGTGGGAACCACAGATGTAACCTTTCCAAGGCTTTTTGTTTTGGGTACTTGCAGGTGCAACCACACTTGAAGTGTGTCACTGTGGGGTGAAGCATCATTTACCTGGTAATAATGCAGTATGAATGGAGACTGAGAGGTAACTATTAGCATGGCCGCGGGAAGATGTTTTGCCATGGAGGGAGGGGGGGGGGTTTCTCCACTGTACTGGAGTAATAAAGGCCTGGTGCAATAATTTGGTGAAATTATAAAATACAATTACTATTTAATAAATAGTGATTTACCAGTTCTACAACCCCCTCAGCACCCCTACTTCCTACGACTAGGAACACAGGACCACCTTCCCATTGTCTAGTGTGATCAAACAGCCTTTAGGGAAACAAAGTAGTTCCTGTTTTAAAGAATCCCAAAGAAAGATAAGTCCTTATTGAGTCATTTATATGCAATAACCAATTGACCATGTCATTTTAAAGTGAGTGTGTAAAATAAACTAAATGTCATCCTAGCAGTCAGCTCCACCAGCCGAAGACCACACCCATGTGAGAGACCACACCCATGTGAGAGACCACACCCATGTGAGAGACCACACCCATGTGAGACCACACTATTGTGAGAGACCACACCCATGTGAGAGACCACATCCATGTGAGAGACCACATCCATGACCACAACCATGTGAGAGACCACAACCATGTGAGAGACCACACCCATGTGAGAGACCACATCCATGTGAGAGACCACATCCATGTGAGAGACCACACCCATGTCCACATCCATGTGAGAGACCACACCCATGTCCACATCCATGTGAGAGACCACACCCATGTCCACATCCATGTGAGAGACCACATCCATGTGAGAGACCACACCCATGTGAGAGACCACACCCATGTCCACATCCATGTGAGAGACCACGTCCATAGACATGTGAGAGACCATACCCTCAAAATGTGTTCAGGTAAGAATGATGTTATATCAGTGGGATAAATTGATGTACTATCCTACTTCATAAAACACACACCCTTGACTACACACACACACCCACCCACACACCCACCCACCCACCCACACACACACACCCACACCCACACCCACACCCACACCCACACACACACACACACACACCCACACACACACACACACACACAGGCCTTAATATGTGTGAAGACGCTGTCACAAGTTTGAAGAAATGTTTGAATGACTCACTTGGAATCTCAATAATTGATAATAGAAGGTTTCATTTTTCCCATAAATGTGAAATATGAAGTGTGCATCATTTATGGTTCTTGCATTAATAAAATAGCTAATCTTTAACCCCAATACATGCTGTCATACACTGTATTATAAATACATGCTGTCATACACTGTATTATAAATACATGCTGTCATACACTGTATTATAAATACACGCTGTCAGACACTGTATTATAAATACATGCTGTCAGACACTGTATTATAAATACACGCTGTCAGACACTGTATTATAAATACATGCTGTCAGACACTGTATTATAAATACATGCTGTCAGACACTGTATTATAAATACATGCTGTCATACACTGTATTATACATACATGCTGTCATACACTGTATTATAAACACATGCTGTCATACATGTATTTATTAGAAATACATGCTGTCAGACACTGTATTAGAAATACATGTTGTCAGACACTGTATTAGAAATACATGCTGTCAGACACTGTATTAGAAATACATGTTGTCAGACACTGTATTAGAAATACATGCTATCATACACTGTATTATAAATACATGCTATCATACACTGTATTATAAATACATGCTGTCATACATGTATTTATTATAAATACATGCTGTCATACATGTATTTATTATAAATACATGCTATCATACACTGTATTAGAAATACATGCTGTCATACACTGTATTAGAAATACATGCTGTCATACATGTATTTGTTATAAATACATGCTGTCAGACACTGTATTAGAAATAGCCCACAGCAATAAAAGTATCTTACTAATGACAAGTAGTTCTATTGTTGCTCAAACACTTTATGTGAATTATAAACCTCCAGAATCCACACACTCATTGATATATGATCCTTATATACACACACACACACACACAAACGACAGAAGAATACCCAAACGTGCCTAGGCACATCACACTCTTCCAAGTCGAGGTGAACGAAAAGAAAGACAGAGAAAAGCAAGATGCGTTTTGGATCTCACGCTCGAGCTGTATTTTGTCACGCACGCACGCGCGCCCACACACACACATTACACGCACAAAACCTGCAGTCACATTTCTGTCCAAAAATCTGCACCCGCCCCCGATTCCTCGCACACATTTCACGACTACAATCATATGTTTTATAAACGGTATAAACAGTGCATATAAATGTAATGCATTTATTTATGTGATTATAACAGTGAACATCCGTTCTTCATTCATTGCCCAGAGAGACTACCCTTGTGATTGAGTACCAACAGGGCGATTGGAAATGTTGACCGCTGCTCAGCTCAGCACCTTTTTATAAGGCCGTCTGCAAACAATGAACGGCCCATCTCGGGTTGACAACACCAAACATAGGCAAATATACCGCGCGCACAATTGCACTAAATTGCAGAAACAATCACAGTGAAATCAGCCTTGCTATCACACCAAGGTGATATTTACCCTCTGTGTGTGTGAAGGAATGCTCGACGGACGCAGTGACTGTGGCGAGAAGAAGACAGGGAGATATTCTATGATATAAAACCGTTAACGCACACAGATAATAAATAATGACAGGAAATAATTAAATAAAACGTTGAAAAGCAAGCTGCCTGACGAATTCTCCTCCAAAACCTCCATTATCGAAGGAATTCGGGACAATCATGTCGATATGCCGGCTAGAGGGCCATAAACACCCCGGATCCTGTCCCCCCGAACACCTGCTGGGTTTGGCTAGCTTAGCTTTAGATAACACCACCACATCTGCTGGCTGCTACTGCTTACTCTGCCTCTGTGTGGTGAACACTACCCAAGCAGCCTGTCTCTGCCTCCTTTCCACTGCGTCCTCTGTACACTGCTTGCTAGGCACGCCAACACATTGTCCCAGGCAGCACACAGGCAGTAGCCGAATCTACCATACTGCATTCATTCTGTAGATGCATTGCCCACTTACTTTCGTAGCTGCTCCCTCATCTCTTGCCGTTTTAATCGCAGATCCAAGTGTTATTTAGAAAAGCCCCAAACACGGCGGATTCCGAACAGTGATGGCAATCCTCGAACCGTCCTCTGTGGGAGAAAACGACCGATCTAGCCGTGTTCCGCAAGCAGTTCACAGAGGCTGGCTTCTCCGCTGTGCTGGCCAGACTAGGCGGAGCTATGATTCCTGCTGCCTCCCTTCCCCCATCCTATTCAATAAGGAGCTCTCTCCTGCTCAGCTGAGAGAGGGAGATATTTTCATTTGATTTTTTGGGGGATTAAGGAGAGAGGGCGTGTCTTCAGTGCAAGGATTTTAATCCAGAGTTTATAAAGTAGATATTGTAGTCTACCAGAATGTTCTTTCATTTAACCAGGAAAGAAAAGCTCTCTCACCTCCCCAGATCTCTGGAGTTGTCTGCTATTCCCACGTTATATTATCCTTTCATTACTATGCTACTAAATCGGTTCATCTCTAATTCTCATTTCCACAACTACGGCTCATCTACTGAGGTGTGTGTGTGTGTGTGTGTGTGGTATATTATTACACCTATGGCAGGACTTGATAATGGCTGTCTAGTAATGATGAACAACCAACTTGACAGAGCTTGAAGAAGTGAACAAATAATGATGTGCAAATATTGTACAATCCAGCTGTTAGAGACCCACGAATACAGCTGTTAGAGACCCACGAATCCAGCTGTTAGAGACCCACGAATCCAGCTGTTAGAGACCCACGAATACAGCTGTTAAGACCCACGAATACAGCTGTTAGAGACCCACGAATCCAGCTGTTAGAGACCCACGAATACAGCTGTTAAGACCCACGAATCCAGCTGTTAGAGACCCACGAATCCAGCTGTTAGAGACCCACGAATACAGCTGTTAGAGACCCACGAATACAGCTGTTAGAGACCCACGAATCCAGCTGTTAGAGACCCACGAATACAGCTGTTAGAGACCCACGAATACAGCTGTTAGAGACCCACGAATCCAGCTGTTAGAGACCCACGAATACAGCTGTTAGAGACCCACGAATACAGCTGTTAGAGACCCACGAATACAGCTGTTAGAGACCCACGAATACAGCTGTTAGAGACCCACGAATACAGCTGTTAGAGACCCACGAATACAGCTGTTAGAGACCCAAGAATACAGCTGTTAGAGACCCACGAATACAGCTGTTAGAGACCCACGAATACAGCTGGAATCACTGCCTAACACTCAGGGGTTGAATACTTATGTCAATGAGATATTTCTGGATTTCATTCTCAATAAATTTGCTTAAAATTTCTAAAAACCCATTTTCACTTTGTCATTATGGTGTATTGTGTGTAGATGGGTGAGATTTTATATATTTTTTATCCATTTTGAATTCAGACTGTAACACAACAAGATAAGTCAAAGGGTTACGAATACTTTCTGAAAGCACTGTGTGTGTGTGTGTGTGTGTGTGTGTGTGTGTGGTGTGTGTGCGTGCGTGCGTGCATGTATGCGCGTGTGTGTCACAATGTCCTGCACTGTGCTGTCACTCACTCATAGATGGTCTGGGCCAGGACTTCTGGTGTTTTCTCTCTGTGTAGAGAGAGGAACAGCTGTCACTTCTCTCTCTCTCTCCCTTTCTCATCTTCTATCTCTCTCTCTCCATTTCTCATCTTCTATCTCTCTCTCTCTCCCTTACTCATCTTCTATCTCTCTCTCTCTCTCTCCCTTTCTCATCTTCTATCTATCTCTCTCTCTCTCCCTTTCTCATCTTCTATCTCTCTCTCTCTCCCTTTCTCATCTTCTATCTCTCTCTCTCTCTCCCTTTCTCATCTTCTATCTCTCTCTCTCTCCCTTTCTCATCTTCTCTCTCTCTCTCTCTCTCTCTCTCCCTTTCTCATCTTCTATCTCTCTCTCTCTCTCCCTTTCTCATCTTCTATCTCTCTCTCTCTCTCCCTTTCTCATCTTCTATCTCTCTCTCTCCCTTTCTCATCTCTTTCTCTCTCTCTTACACACACACTTAATAAACAACCCTGCACCACCCTCTCTTTCTGACTCTCTCTGACTCTCTCTCTGACTCTTTCTCTCTCTCTCTCCCTTTCTCATCGTCTATCTCTTTCTCTCTCTCTTACACACACACTTAATACACAACCCTGCACCACCCTCTCTTTCTGACTCTCTCTCTGACTCTCTCTCTCTCTCTCTCTCTCTCCCTTTCTCATTGTCTCTCTTTCTCTCTCTCTTACACACGCACTTAATAAACAACCCTGCACCACCCTCTCTTTCTGACTCTCTCTCGGACTCTCTCTCTCTCTCTCTGACTCTCTCTCTCTCATCTTCTATCTCTTTCTCTCTCTCTCCCGTTCTCATCTTCTATCTCTTTCTCTCTCTCTTACACACACACTTAATAAACAACCCTGCACCACCCTCTCTTTCTGACTCTCTCTCTCTGACTCTCTCTCTCTCTTTGACTCTCTCTCTGACTCTCTCTCATTGACTCTCTCTCTGACTCTCTCTTACACACACACCTAATAAACAACCCTGCACCACCCTCTCTTTCTGACTCTCTCTCTCTGACTCTCTCTCTCTCTGACTCTCTCTCTCTCTCTGACTCTCTCTCTCTGACTCTCTCTCTCTCTGACTCTCTCTCTCTCAATTTAATTTCAACGTTAGGGCTTTATTGGCATGGGAAACGTATGTTAACATTGCCAAAGCAAGTGAGGTAGATAATAAATAAAAGTGAAATAAACAATCAAAAATGAACAATAAACATTACACTTATAAAATAATAAAGACATCTCTCTCTCGCTGTATCTCTCTGTCTTTGTCTCTCTCTCTCGCTGTATCTCTCTGTCTTTGTCTCTCTCTCTCGCTGTATCTCTCTGTCTTTGTCTCTCTCTCTCGCTGTATCTCTCTGTCTTTGTCTCTCGCTGTATCTCTCTGTCTTTGTCTCTCTCTCTCGCTGTATCCTCTGTCTTGTCTCTCTCTCTCGCTGTATCTCTCTGTCTTGTCTCTCTCTCGCTGTATCTCTCTGTCTTTGTCTCTCTCTCTCTCGCTGTATCTCTCTGTCTTTGTCTCTCTCTCTCGCTGTATCTCTCTGTCTTTGTCTCTCTCTCTCGCTGTATCTCTCTGTCTTTGTCTCTCTCTCTCGCTGTATCTCTCTGTCTTTGTCTCTCTCTCTCGCTGTATCTCTCTGTCTTTGTCTCTCTCTCTCGCTGTATCTCTCTGTCTTTGTCTCTCTCTCTCGCTGTATCTCTCTGTCTTTGTCTCTCTCTCTCGCTGTATCTCTCTGTCTTTGTCTCTCTCTCTCGCTGTATCTCTCTGTCTTTGTCTCTCTCTCTCGCTGTATCTCTCTGTCTTTGTCCTCTCTCTCTCGCTGTATCTCTCTGTCTTTGTCTCTCTCTCTCGCTGTATCTCTCTGTCTTTGTCTCTCTCTCTCGCTGTATCTCTCTGTCTTTGTCTCTCTCTCTCGCTGTATCTCTCTGTCTTTGTCTCTCTCTCTCGCTGTATCTCTCTGTCTTTGTCTCTCTCTCTCGCTGTATCTCTCTGTCTTTGTCTCTCTCTCTCGCTGTATCTCTCTGTCTTTGTCTCTCTCTCTCGCTGTATCTCTCTGTCTTTGTCTCTCTCTCTCGCTGTATCTCTCTGTCTTTGTCTCTCTCTCTCGCTGTATCTCTCTGTCTTTGTCTCTCTCTCTCGCTGTATCTCTCTGTCTTTGTCTCTCTCTCTCGCTGTATCTCTCTGTCTTTGTCTCTCTCTCTCGCTGTATCTCTCTGTCTTTGTCTCTCTCTCTCGCTGTATCTCTCTGTCTTTGTCTCTCTCTCTCCGCTGTATCTCTCTGTCTTTGTCTCTCTCTCTCGCTGTATCTCTCTGTCTTTGTCTCTCTCTCTCGCTGTATCTCTCTGTCTTTGTCTCTCTCTCTCGCTGTATCTCTCTGTCTTTGTCTCTCTCTCTCGCTGTATCTCTCTGTCTTTTGTCTCTCTCTCTCGCTGTATCTCTCTGTCTTTGTCTCTCTCTCTCTCTCGCGGTATCTCTCTGTCTTGTCTCTCTCTGGCTCTCTCCTCTCTCTCTCTCGCTGTATCTCTCTGTCTTGTCTCTCTCTCTCGCTGTATCTCTCTGTCTTTGTCTCTCTCCTCTCTCGCTGTATCTCCTCTGTCTTTGTCTCTCTCTCTCGCTGTATCTCTCTGTCTTTGTCTCTCTCTCTCGCTGTATCTCTCTGTCTTGTCTCTCTCTCTCGCTGTATCTCTCTGTCTTTGTCTCTCTCTCTCTCGCTGTATCTCTCTGTCTTTGTCTCTCTCTCTCGCTGTATCTCTCTGTCTTTGTCCTCTCTCCTCTATCTCTCTCACATACTTAATAAACAACCCTGCACCACCCTCTCTCTCTCTCTCGCTGTATCTCTCTGTCTTTGTCTCTCTCTCCTCGCTGTATCTCTCTGTCTTTGTCTCTCTCTCTCCTCGCTGTATCTCTCTGTCTTTGTCTCTCTCTCTCTCTCGCTGTATCTCTCTGTCTTTGTCTCTCTCTCTCGCTGTATCTCTCTGTCTTTGTCTCTCTCTCTCGCTGTATCTCTCTGTCTTGTCTCTCTCTCTCGCTGTATCTCTCTGTCTTGTCTCTCTCTCTCGCTGTATCTCTCTGTCTTTGTCTCTCTCTCTCGCTGTATCTCTCTGTCTTTGTCTCTCTCTCTCGCTGTATCTCTCTGTCTTTGTCTCTCTCTCTCGCTGTATCTCTCTGTCTTTGTCTCTCTCTCTATCTCTCTCACATACTTAATAAACAACCCTGCACCACCCTCTCTCTCTCTCCGCTCTCTCTCTCTCTAACTCTCTCACATACTTAATAAACAACCCTGCACCACCCTCTCTCTCTCTCTCGCTCTCTCTCTCTCTAACTCTCTCACATAGTTAATAAACAACCCTGCACCACCCTCTCTCTCTCTCTCTCTCTCGCTCTCTCTCTCTCTAACTCTCTCACATAGTTAATAAACAACCCTGCACCACCCTCTCTCTCTCTCTCGCTCTCTCTCTCTCTATCTCTCTCACATACTTAATAAACAACCCTGCACCACCCTCTCTCTCTCTCTCGCTGTATCTCTCTGTCTTTGTCTCTCTCTCTATCTCTCTCACATACTTAATAAACAACCCTGCACCACCCTCTCTCTCTCTCTCGCTCTCTCTCTCTCTAACTCTCTCACATAGTTAATAAACAACCCTGCACCACCCTCTCTCTCTCTATCTCTCTCACATACTTAATAAACAACCCTGCACCACTGCACTAACATGCTTTGTTGTTGTTAAGCACACGGTGTTAATAGATCAGATTACCCTTGTCTGTTTAGGTCACACTTGGATGAGCAATACACACACCACACACACACACACACACACACACACACAACATAATTGGGAACTCAATGCCGCAAAGCCTTATCACTGCCACAACCTGTAACATACTGGGTCAAATCTGCCTCGCTTTCCAACCAAGATGCATTAAGAGCAGATCAATAACTATCTCTGCCTCGCTTTCCAACCAAGATGCATTAAGAGCAGATCAATAACTATCTCTGCCTCGCTTTCCAACCAAGATGCATTAAGAGCAGATCAATAACTATCTCTGCCTCGCTTTCCAACCAAGATGCATTAAGAGAAGATCAATAACTATCTCCGCCTCGCTTTCCAACCAAGATGCATTAAGAGCAGATCAATAACTATCTCTGCCTCGCTTTCCAACCAAGATGCATTAAGAGAAGATCAAGCCTCAGATAGACACACAGTCAGACAGACACTCTGTGAGGACAATGGACGAAGACTTCCAAAATGCTTCTTTGTTGTTAGATGTCTCCACTAAACCCAGAGTTATCCCACATCCCCTCATCTTCTTTGTTGTTAGATGTCTCCACTAAACCCAGAGTTATCCCACATCCCCTCATCTTCTTTGTTGTTAGATGTCTCCACTAAACCCAGAGTTATCCCACATCCCCTCATCTTCTTTGTTGTTAGATGTTTCCACTAAACCCAGAGTTATCCCACATTCCCTCATCTTCTTTGTTGTTAAGATGTTTCCACTAAACCCAGAGTTATCCCACATCCCCTCATCTTCTTTGTTGTTAGATGTCTCCACTAAACCCAGAGTTATCCCACATCCCCTCATCTTCTTTGTTGTTAGATGTCTCCACTAAACCCAGAGTTATCCCACATCCCCTCATCTGTAGTAGCAGAGATAAAGACGGAACTACTGATTCAAAAATATCTCTGGATACTACAAGTCTACTATAACGGACTGTAGAATACATCTAATGATAAAGAACAGTTAGAGCTAGTAATTACATGCTAGGACTGGGATTAGGACTAGGATTAGGACTGGGATTAGAACTGGGATTAGGACTAGGATTAGGACTGGGATTAGAACTGGGATTAGGACTGGGATTAGGATTAGGACTGGGATTAGGACTAGGATTAGGACTGGGATTAGGACTGGGATTAGGACTGGGATTAGGACTGGGACTAGGACTGGGATTAGGACTGGGATTAGGACTGGGATTAGGACTAGGATTAGGACTAGGATTAGAACTAGGACTAGGACTGGGATTAGGACTAGGATTAGAACTGGGATTAGGACTAGGACTGGGATTAGGACTGGGATTAGGACTGGGATTAGGACTAGGACTAGAACTAGGATTAGAACTGGGACTAGGACTGGGATTAGGACTGGGATTAGGACTAGGACTAGAACTAGGATTAGAACTAGGATTAGGACTGGGATTAGAACTAGGATTAGGACTGGGATTAGGACTGGGATTAGGACTGGGATTAGGACTGGGATTAGGACTAGGATTAGAACTAGGACTAGGACTGGGATTAGAACTAGGATTAGGACTGGGATTAGGACTAGGATTAGAACTAGGACTAGGATTAGAACTAGGACTAGGACTGGGATTAGGACTAGGATTAGAACTAGGACTAGGACTGGGATTAGGACTGGGATTAGGACTAGGATTAGAACTAGGACTGGGATTAGGACTAGGATTAGGACTGGGATTAGAACTAGGATTAGAACTAGGACTAGGACTGGGATTAGGACTAGGATTAGGACTAGGATTAGGACTGGGATTAGGGCTGGGATTAGGACTAGGATTAGAACTAGGACTATGACTGGGATTAGGACTAGGATTAGGACTGGGATTAGAACTAGGATTAGAACTAGGACTAGGACTGGGATTAGGACTAGGATTAGGACTGGGATTAGGACTGGGATTAGGACTAGGACTAGGACTGGGATTAGGACTGGGATTAGAACTAGGACTAGGACTGGGATTAGGACTGGGATTAGAACTAGGACTAGGACTGGGATTAGGACTAGGATTAGGACTAGGATTAGGACTGGGATTAGGACTAGGATTAGAACTAGGACTAGGATTAGAACTAGGACTAGGACTGGGATTAGGACTAGGATTAGAACTAGGACTAGGATTAGAACTAGGACTGGGATTAGGACTAGGATTAGAACTAGGACTGGGATTAGAACTAGGACTAGGACTGGGATTAGGACTAGGATTAGAACTAGGACTAGGACTGGGATTAGGACTAGAATTAGAACTAGGATTAGAACTAGGACTAGGATTAGGACTAGAACTAGGATTAGAACTAGGATTATAACTAGGATTAGGACTAGGACTGGGATTAGGACTAGGATTAGGACTAGGATTATGACTAAGATTAGAACCAGGATTAGGACTACCTACACACTGAAGAAGGCTGTAAAACTGAAACGTCTGTGTACGCTATCCCCGATGTAGTAAAACCAATTCTAAACATAAACTAATGAAGTAAGCTTTATGTGACATATTTTTGAGGGCAAACCCTCTTTGTCTGAATTTGGAGGGTTTTACCCAGCAGCCAATCTTTTGGGAGAGCTGCATGGTTCTCTTTGATTAGGACTAGTTCCATCCAGGAACCAGCAGACAGATACACCATCTTATCTCAGACGCCCCACACCACTAACAGTCTGCTAGATAGTGACAAGGTGGAACGGAGAATAACAGAGTTAACAAAGTTAACCCTTGAGTTATTGATTCAAGAACACCAACACCAACCTATGATGACCTCATTGGTCTGTTGGTCAATAAGTTCACCGGGTTCTGATGAGGGACGCTATCATAGAAGTCTGGCTTTTTCTGCCCATTATCTTCATTATCTTCAACAGGACCTCATGATGTCAAAGTTAGGACTTATTTATTCTCACTAGCATTAGTGTGAAGTTATTAGTGAAGTTATTAGTGAAGTTATTGGTGAAGTTATTAGTGAAGTTATTGGTGAAGTTATTAGTGAAGTTATTGGTGTATTTAAGTTGCAGACACTACTATTGTTGCTAGGTTGTGTTACTCTCAGCAGACAAACAGCAGTAAACCTACAGCTAGGCACAAGGTACTCACTTGATGTAGTAGGGCACGTTATTGGGTGAGACCGCCTGCTCAAATGGACCTTGAACAGAACCTGTAGACAGTGACAGGATTAGAAGAGTCAGGGATGACAAGGATAAATCACTCCCAGAGGAGCTCTGTCTCAACGTGTGTACAGCCAGACATATGGATGTGGTTCTGTTGATTTCACTGTATATATTCTGTCAGTATTTACTAAGGAATCATGTATGTCTTTACAGAATCAAGACGGTATGTGTGTGTGTGTGTGTGTGTGTGTGTGTGTGTGTGTGTGTGTGTGTGTGTGTGTGTGTGTGTGTGTGTGTGTGTGTGTGAGAGAGAGAGAGTTGAGACAGACAGAAACTCACCCTGCAGAGAGCCAAAGTCCCTCTGAGCATCTGTCAGCTGCTTCAGATGGTCTTTGATGGAGATCTGAGAAGAGAGGAGCCAGAGAGAGGAGGAGCCAGAGAGAGAGAGGAGGAGCCAGAGAGAGAGAGGAGGAGCCAGAGAGAGAGAGCGAGCGAGGAGCCAGAGAGAGAGAGCGAGCGAGGAGCCAGAGAGAGGAGGGATCAGAGAGAGAGAGAAAAAAAGGAGAGAGAGATGGGAGAGGAGGAAGATATTGGGGAGAGAGATAGGAGAAGAGATTGGGGAGAGAGATAGGAGAAGAGATTGGGGAGAGAGATAGGAGAAGAGATTGTGGAGAGAGATAGGAGAAGAGATTGTGGAGAGAGATAGGAGAAGAGATTGTGGAGAGAGATAGGAGAAGAGATTGTGGAGAGAGATAGGATAAGAGATTGTGGAGAGAGATAGGAGAAGAGATTGTGGAGAGAGATAGGAGAAGAGATTGAGGAGAGAGATAGGAGAAGAGATTGGGGAGAGAGATAGGAGAAGAGATTGGGAAGAGATAGGAGAAGAGATTGGGAAGAGAGATAGGAGAAGAGATTGGGAAGAGAGATAGGAGAAGAGATTGGGGAGAGAGAGGAGAAGAGATTGGGGAGAGAGATAGGAGAAGAGATTGGGGGGAGAGAGATAGGAGAAGCGATTGGGGAGAGAGATAGGAGAAGAGATTGGGGAGAGAGATAGGAGAAGAGATTGGGAAGAGAGATAGAAGAGATTGGGGAGTAAAAGAGAGTGTTTCATTATGCCACAGGGAACAGGGAACAAGAACAGGTGTAATCAGAAAGAGGAGAACAGAGAGGAGAGAGATATGAGAGAGGAGAGACAGAAACACAGTACACTCCGATAAATAAATGTGCTTTCTAGGGCCTAAAAGGGTTCTTCGGGCTGACCCCGTAGGAGAACCCTTTAAATAACCTTTTTTTTGATTGCTCTCTTGGTTCCAGATATAATCATTTTGGGTTCCATGTAGAACCCGTTCTACAGAGGGTTCTACATGGAACCCAAAAGGGTTCTACCTGGAACCAAAAAGGGTTCTCCTATGGGACAGCCGAAGAACCCCTTTGGAACCTGTTTTCTAAGAGTGTACAGTACATGATAAAAGCTGTTCAGCGAGAGGACAGAGATCAAAGCTGTGTGGTATAATGTCATATTGTGGTCATGGAGAAGCCAAGCAGTGACGGTGACTGACTGTGACTAAGCATGTCTGTTATCTAAGAGCAGAGCACTGTGACTGGGCTTTAGCTATGGTGCAGCTAAGGCTGGCTGACTGTAATGTACTCTGCTCTCTGCACAGACCACACTGACCATGTCTATGGATGAGATGGGGAGGCTCAGCGGACGGATTCTATCACAAAGAAATATGACACATATGTTTGACACCATAGGCAGTGTGTGTGTTTATAACAGTGTTGTACTGGGTACACATTTGCACTTATGTTTGGTGGTAAAGTACATTATGGTATGAGGCAAGTGTTGTTTGTGTGTGTGTGTGCGCGTGTGCATGTTTGTTTGTGTGCATGTGTGTGTGTATGTGTGTGTGTGCATGCGTGTGTGTATGTGTGCATGTGTGTGTGTGTGTGTGTGTGTGCATGCATGAGTGTGTGTGTATGTGTGTGTGTGTGCATCTGTTTGTGTGTGTGTGTGTGTATGTGTGTGTGCGTGTATGTGTGTGTGCGTGTGTGTGTGTGTGTGCGCATGTGTGTGTGTGTGTGATGGTGTGTGTGTGTGTGTGATGGTGTGTGTGTGTGTGTGTTTGTGTGTGTGTGTTGGTGTGTGATGGTGTGTGTGTGTGTGTGTCTGTGTGTGTGATGGTGTGTGTGTGTGATGGTGTGTGTGTGTGATGGTGTGTGTGTGTGTGTGATGGTGTGTGTGTGTGTGTGTGTGATGGTGTGTGTGTGTGTGTGTCTGTGTGTGTGTGATGGTGTGTGTGTGTGATGGTGTGTGTGTGTGTGTGATGGTGTGTGTGTGTGTGTGATGGTGTGTGTGTGTGTGTGTCTGTGTGTGTGTGATGGTGTGTGTGTGTGATGGTGTGAGATGGACTGTGGTAGCCTGTGAGATGTTTGGGCCAATACAGATACGGCCATAGCAGTGTTGTAATGGAGTCTGATGGAGGAGTGATATGTGATGAGTCCTGCTGAAACAGAACCGTTACCTCAGACACATCTCCCAACTCATCCACCGCCATTCCACCCCCTGACTTTTTACACGTTCCCATGGAAACCTGGTGATGATGGGGGGGGGTCAACATTGTTTAAGACTGTTTTGCAGCAGTAATTATGAATGGCATCTGTACCGCAGCACCCAGCCCAATCAACCCCTTTCAGACACTTGATCTGTGTGTGTGTGTGTGTGTGTGTATGTGTGTGTGTGTGTGTGTGTGTGGTGTGTGTGTGATGTGTGGTGTGTGTGTGGTGTGTGTGTGTGTGTGATGTGTGTGATGTGTGGTGTGTGTGTGTGTGTGTGTGGTGTGTGGTGTGTGTGTGTGTGACCCTTTCAGTGCATAAAGAGGGGGGCAGTTAGGTAAAAAGGCGTGTTGTCCTCGGCAACAGAGTGGGACAAACTAACAGCGTTGTTGCTATGGTGTCAGTGAGGTTCCAGTCACCTCAACTTCCTTCAGTAGACATGATGGGTGTCAACAGGAACAGCTGGCGTGTGTGTGTGTGTGTGTGTGTGTGTGTGTGTGTGTGTGTGTGTGTGTGAGAGACGCTGTGTGAGAGCTGCCATATGGTCCTGTCTCCAGGTGTCCATCTCCTTCACACTCCTCTTTATCTCTCCTTCATTCTCTCCCTCTTCCACTCTGCATCCCTCTCTCCCCTGCTTTCATCTCAGGCAGGGAGGGAGAGAATGAGAGAAGGAGGGATAGAGGGGTCTCAGGGAGGGAGAGAGGGATGCGAGGGAGAGAATGAAGGAGAGATAAAGAGGAGTGTGAAGGAGATGGACACCTGGAGACAGGACCATATGGCAGCTCTCACACAGCCTCTCACACACACACACACACACACACACACACACACACACACACACACACACACACACACACACACACACACACACACACACACACACACACACACACACACACAGGGAGGGAGAGAATGAGAGAAGGAGGGAGGGAGGGAGGGATAGAGGGGTCTCAGGGAGGGAGGGATAGAGGGGTCTCAGGGAGGGAGGGATGGAGGGGTCTCAGGGAGGGAGGGAGAGAGGGGTCTCAGGGAGGGAGGGTTAGAGGGGTCTCAGGGAGGGAGGGTTAGAGGGGTCTCAGGGAGGGAGGGTTAGAGGGGTCTCAGGAGGGAGGGAGGGATAGAGTGGTCTCAGGGAGTGAGGGAGGGATAGATAGAGGCGTCTCAGGGAGGGAGGGAGGGATAGACCTCACTGTCTCTGTGTTAGACTCAGGACAACCTGACCTCACTGTCTCTGTGTTAGACTCAGGACAACCTGACCTCACTGTCTCTGTGTTAGACTCAGGACAACCTGACCTCACTGTCTCGGTGTTAGACTCAGGACAACCTGACCTCACTGTCTCGGTGTTAGACTCAGGACAACCTGACCTCACTGTCTCTGTGTTAGACTCAGGACAACCTGACCTCACTGTCTCTGTGTTAGACTCAGGACAACCTGACCTCACTGTCTCTGTGTTAGACTCAGGACAACCTGACCTCACTGTCTCTGTGTTAGACTCAGGACAACCTGACCTCACTGTCTCTGTGTTAGACTCAGGACAACCTGACCTCACTGTCTCTGTGTTAGACTCAGGACAACCTGACCTCACTGTCTCTGTGTTAGACTCAGGACAACCTGACCTCACTGTCTCTGTGTTAGACTCAGGACAACCTGACTTCACTGTCTCTGTGTTAGACTCAGGACAACCTGACCTCACTGTCTCTGTGTTAGGACAACCTGACAATCTGACGATGGGACAGACGCTCCTCAAGGTAATTTTTAATGAGGTCAGGGTGCTCAGTCAGTGTGTTTCATAGAGAACTGTGTTTACCTGTAGCATCCTCCAGCGTGTGTTGAGGTCATCCAGTCTGTCCAGGTTGGGTCGTGAGAGGACGAGGTCAGGAGGGCCGAAGGTAGAGGCCAGGTTGTTGACGTGACTCACATCGTCTTTGATAGGAGCTATCTCTGCCTGGAACGCCTGCAGCGAAGAACGAACACACACACACACACACACACACACATTGAAGATGGAGTGGTGGACCAATTACTGTACCTTCATACACTCCCTAGAGAACACACACGGTACCCCTTATACACTTTCATCAGCTGGGGAGATGTGTACATTTGACCTCAGGAAGACTAGTGGTCACTAAGACATCAGCTGGAGAGATGTGTTCATTTGACCTCAGGAAGACTAGTGGTCACTAAGACATCAGCTGGAGAGATGTGTACATTTGACCTCAGGAAGACTAGTGGTCACTAAGACATCAGCTGGAGAGATGTGTACATTTGACCTCAGGAAGACTAGTGGTCACTAAGACATCAGCTGGAGAGATGTGTTCATTTGACCTCAGGAAGACTAGTGGTCACTAAGACATCAGCTGGAGAGATGTGTACATTTGACCTCAGGAAGACTAGTGGTCACTAAGACATCAGCTGGAGAGATGTGTTCATTTGACCTCAGGAAGACTAGTGGTCACTAAGACATCAGCTGGAGAGATGTGTACATTTGACCTCAGGAAGACTAGTGGTCACTAAGACATCAGCTGGAGAGATGTGTTCATTTGACCTCAGGAAGACTAGTGGTCACTAAGACATCAGCTGGAGAGATGTGTACATTTGACCTCGGGAAGACTAGTGGTCACTAAGACATCAGCTGGAGAGATGTGTTCATTTGACCTCAGGAAGACTAGTGGTCACTAAGACATCAGCTGGAGAGATGTGTACATTTGACCTCGGGAAGACTAGTGGTCACTAAGACATCAGCTGGAGAGATGTTCATTTGACCTCAGGAAGACTAGTGGTCACTAAGACATCAGCTGGAGAGATGTGTACATTTGACCTCAGGAAGACTAGTGGTCACTAAGACATCAGCTGGAGAGATGTGTTCATTTGACCTCAGGAAGACTAGTGGTCACTAAGACATCAGCTGGAGAGATGTGTTCATTTGACCTCAGGAAGACTAGTGGTCACTAAGACATCAGCTGGAGAGATGTGTACATTTGACCTCAGGAAGACTAGTGGTCACTAAGACATCAGCTGGAGAGATGTGTTCATTTGACCTCAGGAAGACTAGTGGTCACTAAGACATCAGCTGGAGAGATGTGTTCATTTGACCTCAGGAAGACTAGTGGTCACTAAGACATCAGCTGGAGAGATGTGTTCATTTGACCTCAGGATACTTGGGGATTTTGGTAATGAGGCCCTTTATCTACAGTACTTTGCCAGAGTCAGATGCATCTCTGCGTGCGGTTTGAAGGAAGTTGCTAACTAGCATTAGCGCAATGACTGGAAGTCTATGGGTATCTGCTTGCATGCTAGCAGATACCCATAGACTTCCAGTCACTGTGCTAATGCTATTTAGCATTGACTATCAAAACGACCTCAAACTTCCTAGTGAAGTAGATAAAGGGCATCGTTGACAACATCTGAAAGTATCCCTTTAAGGAATCAGCCAATGGGGACCCAAATGAAAAATAAAGAAAAAGATCATCTGTATCCAATCTCACCTTGACCCTCTCTATCTGTTCAATTAGGGTGCATGTGTTTGTGTGTCTCTCACCTTGACCCTCTCTATCTGTTCAATTAGGGTGCATGTGTTTGTGTGTCTCTCACCTTGACCCTCTCTATCTGTTCAATTAGGGTGCATGTGTTTGTGTGTCTCTCACCTTGACCCTCTCTATCTGTTCAATTAGGGTGCATGTGTTTGTGTGTCTCTCACCTTGACCCTCTCTATCTGTTCAATTAGGGTGCATGTGTTTGTGTGTCTCTCACCTTGACCCTCTCTATCTGTTCAATTAGGGTGCATGTGTTTGTGTGTCTCTCACCTTGACCCTCTCTATCTGTTCAATTAGGGTGCATGTGTTTGTGTGTCTCTCACCTTGACCCTCTCTATCTGTTCAATTAGGGTGCATGTGTTTGTGTGTCTCTCACCTTGACCCTCTCTATCTGTTCAATTAGGGTGCATGTGTTTGTGTGTCTCTCACCTTGACCCTCTCTATCTGTTCAATTAGGGTGCATGTGTTTGTGTGTCTCTCACCTTGACCCTCTCTATCTGTTCAATTAGGGTGCATGTGTTTGTGTGTCTCTCACCTTGACCCTCTCTATCTGTTCAATTAGGGTGCATGTGTTTGTGTGTCTCTCACCTTGACCCTCTCTATCTGTTCAATTAGGGTGCATGTGTTTGTGTGTCTCTCACCTTGACCCTCTCTATCTGTTCAATTAGGGTGCATGTGTTTGTGTGTCTCTCACCTTGACCCTCTCTATCTGTTCAATTAGGGTGCATGTGTTTGTGTGTCTCTCACCTTGACCCTCTCTATCTGTTCAATTAGGGTGCATGTGTTTGTGTGTCTCTCACCTTGACCCTCTCTATCTGTTCAATTAGGGTGCATGTGTTTGTGTGTCTCTCACCTTGACCCTCTCTATCTGTTCAATTAGGGTGCATGTGTTTGTGTGTCTCTCACCTTGACCCTCTCTATCTGTTCAATTAGGGTGCATGTGTTTGTGTGTCTCTCACCTTGACCCTCTCTATCTGTTCAATTAGGGTGCATGTGTTTGTGTGTCTCTCACCTTGACCCTCTCTATCTGTTCAATTAGGGTGCATGTGTTTGTGTGTCTCTCACCTTGACCCTCTCTATCTGCTAAATTAGGGTGCATGTGTTTGTGTGTCTCTCACCTTGACCCTGTCGATGTGTTCAGGTAGTGAGTCTATGAGCAGGTCTCCTACAGGCTCCCAGGCCTCCTTCACCATCTCAGCCTGGCTCAGCCTCAGCTCCAGCTGGTCCTGGGCCTTCTGAAGCTCCAACAGCCTATCCAGAGCCAGCTCCAGCCTCCTCTGCCAATCAGCGGCCTCCTCGTTAAGCCCCTCCCACCCAGACGCCACATCCTCTGCTTCCTTTCGCAGGACACGCCCCACGTTCTGGGCACGCTCCTCTGGACTGATGTCTGACCGGACATAAAGAAATGGTTTGATTCATTTTGTGTCCCCTCAGGGAATGATCAGGTTTGATAGAAATGAAGGAGTTATCGGATTGTATAATGACCTGACACAACAACAATCCTAATTTATACTAAGATTATAAACTATTTATACGATTGGAATTCAAACTGGATGATTACTTTTTGAAAGTGATTTGGTTGTTTAATTTTCTTGATCAGCCCTAAATCCTTTCCAACCTCATCACATATAGGCTCAAACATCACTTAGACTATAGGGCAAGAAATAATCCTAAATCCTTTCCAACCTCATCACATATAGGCTCAAACATCACTTAGACTATAGGGCAAGAAATAATCCTAAATCCTTTCCAACCTCATCACATATAGGCTCAAACATCACTTAGACTATAGGGCAATAAATAACCCTAAATCCTTTCCAACCTCATCACATATAGGCTCAAACATCACTTAGACTATAGGGCAAGAAATAATCCTAAATCCTTTCCAACCTCATCACATATAGGCTCAAACATCACTTAGACTATAGGGCTCATGGTTTAGCAAAACATAATCCCACACCTGAGGAAAACACATTGGAGCCCATTGAATTGAATAGGCAGCAAGAGTTCAAGAGTTTCCCTCACTACGGGTTGCCAGGCAGTTGCTATGGCAAAGAGGTCACACTCAGCATGTTTGGGAGCAAACGGCTGTTTAGTAAGGAACCCAACTGAAACTGCAGGGCACGGTGTCTTCTCATTTCTACACCTTTTATTGGACAATGCTGATCTTAGACCAGAACCAAAATAGTAGTGGAATAAAACTCCTGGGCTTACTGTTCCTCTGTTTTATAAACAGAACCCTGTGAGCCAATCACAGAGCCCGAACTGGCTGTCAAGTCAGCTGATGTTATGAACTTAGTCACAATCAGATGATGGACAGTAGAGTTCTGCCCACTCAGGGAAACATGTCAGTCAACTGAGACACACTGCTGTGAAAAAGTATTGGCCTCATCTCTGATTCTCTCTATTTGTGCACATTTTTGATACTGAATGTTATCAGATCTTCAACCAAAACCTGATATTAAATAAAGGGAACCTGTGTGAACAAATAACACCCCATTCCCCCTGTGTGAACAAATAACACAAAACACCCCATTCCCCCTGTGTGAACAAATAACACAAAACACCCCATTCCCCCTGTGTGAAAAGGTAATTGCCCCTTTACACTCAATAACTGGTTGTGCCACATTTAGCTGCCATGACTCCAACCAAACGCTTCCTGTAGTTGTTGATCAGTCTCACACATCGCTGTGGAGGAATTTTGACCCACTCTTCCATACAGAACTGCTGTAACTCAGCTACATGTGTGGGTTTACAAGCGTGAACAGCTCATTTCAAGTCCTGCCACAACATCTCAATTGGGATTAGGTCTGTATTTTGTACTAGGCCTTTCCAAAATGTCAAATGTGTTGTTTTTTTAGTCATTTTCATGTAGACTTGATTGTGTGTTTTGGATCATTGTCTTTCTGCATGACCCAGCTGTGCTTCAGCTCACAGACGGATGGCCTGACGTTCTCCTGTAGAATTCTCTGATACAGAGCAGAATTCACGGTCCCTTCTACTAAGGCAAGTAGTCCAGGTCCTGAGGCAGCAAAGCCTCCCCACAGCCATGTGTGAGACTGATCAACTACAGGAAGCGTTTGGTTGGAGTCATGGCAGCTAAAGGTGGTACAACCAGTTATTGAGTGTAAAGGGGGCAAGTACTGTTTCACACAAGGGGGCATTAGGTGTTGCATAAAATTGTTTATGAAAGAAATGAATTAATCATTGTGTTATTTGTTCACTCAGGTTCCCTTTATCTAATATCAGGTTTTGGTTGAAGATCTGATAACATTCAGTATTAAAAAAAGCAAAAGTAGGGAGAATTAGACCGGGGGAAACAGGTTCTCTCTGCTTTGTATCTTGTCAGTTACATGCAGTAATGTTCATATGCATGTGTATTATAAGTAGGTAAAAATGAGTGTTGGTGTCCGTGGGCAGGATGAGTGTATCTGTTGGTGTTTATCAGTGTGTGATGAGTAACCTTTCGTTAAGTCCATGAATTAATACCTAGGCTTTAGTTCAGCGGGCTAACAGTGTGTCCCACTCACCTCTATGGACAGGCTGAGGCTCCCTCTCAGCAGGCAGCTCAGACAGGAAGATCTGAACCTGGTCCAGAGCCCCGTTAACCACCGGGCCCTTGGCCCTCAGATCTCTCCTGAAGCTCTGTAACACACACACAAAATCAAATCAAACGTCATCCATCACATGTTTGGTAAAGAACAGTAGACTAACAGTGAAGAGTCTTACTTCCGGGTCCTTTTCCAACAACGCAGAGATAAAGATACAAAGTAGAAATAGTGACGCGAAATCAATACACAGGAAATTACGAATAACAATAACATGCAGTACGAGTCCACGTTACAGTATGTGTGTGTGTGTGTGTGTGGGTAGAGTCCAGTATGTCTGCATAAAATCAGTGCAAGACAGTTAGTTCAAAAACACACACACACACACAAACACACACACACACAGCGTAAAGCACAGGCTCCATGGCAATGGCAGAAAACTGTCATCAGTTCTTAATGATGTTGCAGAGTACTGTCATCGGTTCTTAATGATGTTGCAGAGTACTGTCATCGGTTCTTAATGATGTTGCAGAGTACTGTCATCAGTTCTTAATGATGTTGCAGAGTACTGTCATCAGTTCTTAATGATGTTGCAGGGTACTGTCATCAGTTCTTAATGATGTTGCAGAGTACTGTCATCAGTTCTTAATGATGTTGCAGAGTACTGTCATCAGTTCTTAATGATGTTGCAGAGTACTGTCATCGGTTCTTAATGATGTTGCAGAGTACTGTCATCAGTTCTTAATGATGTTGCAGAGTACTGTCATCAGTTCTTAATGATGTTGCAGAGTACTGTCATCAGTTCTTAATGATGTTGCAGGGTACTGTCATCAGTTCTTAATGATGTTGCAGAGTACTGTCATCAGTTCTTAATGATGTTGCAGGGTACTGTCATCAGTTCTTAATGATGTTGCAGGGTACTGTCATCAGTTCTTAATGATGTTGCAGGGTACTGTCATCAGTTCTTAATGATGTTGCAGAGTACTGTCATCAGTTCTTAATGATGTTGCAGAGTACTGTCATCAGTTCTTAATGATGTTGCAGAGTACTGTCATCAGTTCTTAATGATGTTGCAGAGTACTGTCATCAGTTCTTAATGATGTTGCAGAGTACTGTCATCAGTTCTTAATGATGTTGCAGAGTACTGTCATCAGTTCTTAATGATGTTGCAGAGTACTGTCATCAGTTCTTAATGATGTTGCAGAGTACTGTCATCAGTTCTTAATGATGTTGCAGAGTACTGTCATCAGTTCTTAATGATGTTGCAGAGTACTGTCATCAGTTCTTAATGATGTTGCAGAGTACTGTCATCAGTTCTTAATGATGTTGCAGAGTACTGTCATCAGTTCTTAATGATGTTGCAGAGTACTGTCATCAGTTCTTAATGATGTTGCAGAGTACTGTCATCAGTTCTTAATGATGTTGCAGAGTACTGTCATCAGTTCTTAATGATGTTGCAGGGTACTGTCATCAGTTCTTAATGATGTTGCAGAGTACTGTCATCAGTTCTTAATGATGTTGCAGGGTACTGTCATCAGTTAATGATGTTGCAGGGTACTGTCATCAGTTAATGATGTTGCAGGGTACTGTCATCAGTTCTTAATGATGTTGCAGAGTACTGTCATCAGTTCTTAATGATGTTGCAGAGTACTGTCATCAGTTCTTAATGATGTTGCAGAGTACTGTCATCGGTTCTTAATGATGTTGCAGAGTACTGTCATCAGTTGTTAATGATGTTGCAGAGTACTGTCATCAGTTGTTAATGATGTTGCAGAGTACTGTCATCAGTTCTTAATGATGTTGCAGAGTACTGTCATCAGTTCTTAATGATGTTGCAGAGTACTGTCATCAGTTCTTAATGATGTTGCAGGGTACTGTCATCAGTTCTTAATGATGTTGCAGGGTACTGTCATCAGTTCTTAATGATGTTGCAGAGTACTGTCATCAGTTCTTAATGATGTTGCAGAGTACTGTCATCAGTTCTTAATGATGTTGCAGAGTACTGTCATCGGTTCTTAATGATGTTGCAGAGTACTGTCATCAGTTCTTAATGATGTTGCAGAGTACTGTCATCAGTTCTTAATGATGTTGCAGAGTACTGTCATCAGTTCTTAATGATGTTGCAGAGTACTGTCATCAGTTCTTAATGATGTTGCAGAGTACTGTCATCAGTTCTTAATGATGTTGCAGAGTACTGTCATCAGTTCTTAATGATGTTGCAGGGTACTGTCATCAGTTCTTAATGATGTTGCAGGGTACTGTCATCAGTTCTTAATGATGTTGCAGGGTACTGTCATCAGTTCTTAATGATGTTGCAGAGTACTGTCATCAGTTCTTAATGATGTTGCAGAGTACTGTCATCAGTTCTTAATGATGTTGCAGAGTACTGTCATCGGTTCTTAATGATGTTGCAGAGTACTGTCATCAGTTCTTAATGATGTTGCAGAGTACTGTCATCAGTTCTTAATGATGTTGCAGAGTACTGTCATCAGTTCTTAATGATGTTGCAGAGTACTGTCATCAGTTCTTAATGATGTTGCAGAGTACTGTCATCAGTTCTTAATGATGTTGCAGAGTACTGTCATCAGTTCTTAATGATGTTGCAGAGTACTGTCATCAGTTCTTAATGATGTTTCAGAGTACTGTCATCAGTTCTTAATGATGTTGCAGAGTACTGTCATCAGTTCTTAATGATGTTGCAGAGTACTGTCATCAGTTCTTAATGATGTTGCAGAGTACTGTCATCAGTTCTTAATGATGTTGCAGAGTACTGTCATCGGTTCTTAATGATGTTGCAGAGTACTGTCATCGGTTCTTAATGATGTTGCAGGGTACTGTCATCGGTTCTTAATGATGTTGCAGAGTACTGTCATCAGTTCTTAATGATGTTGCAGGGTACTGTCATCAGTTCTTAATGATGTTGCAGAGTACTGTCATCAGTTCTTAATGATGTTGCAGGGTACTGTCATCAGTTCTTAATGATGCATGATGTCCTCATTAGGAGTATGATGATACATGACAAAAACATTCCAATATTGTGTATTGCTAAGATCTCCATAATGCAGTGAACTTGCAGTGTGGCCCATCTGCACCCTGAACAACTTATGCTGTTATAAACCAGTTATAACCCAGATATAACCCAGATATAAACCAGATATAAACCAGACATAAACCAGATATAAACCGGTTATAAACCAGTTATAAACCAGTTATAAACCAGTTATAACCCAGTTATAAACCAGATATAAACCAGATATAAACCGGTTATAAACCAGTTATAACCCAGATATAACCCAGATATAAACCAGATATAAACCAGATATAAACCGGTTATAAACCAGATATAAACCAGATATAAACCAGATATAAACCGGTTATAAACCAGATATAAACCAGATATAAACCAGATATAAACCAGATATAAACATATATAAACCGGTTATAAACCAGATATAAACCAGATATAAACCAGATATAAACCGGTTATAAACCAGATATAAACCAGATATAAACCAGATATAAACCAGATATAAACCAGATATAAACCATTACATCTGCTTATGATTTCTGACATATCAATGTATCTATGAACCAACCAACTAGTGAATCACCCAACCAACCAGCCACCCACCCAACCAACAAGCGACCCACCCAGCCAGCCAGTGTTCCACTCTCACCCTGTGTGTGTCCAGCTGTTGTTGCACAGCAGGGACGTCGCCCCCTACTGGTGGTTCCTGCTCCAGCAGGTCAGTCTTCCTCTGCAGCCAGGCTATCAGCTCCTGAAGGGTCATGTGTATCCGCTTCCATGGAGCCATTTCCCCTTCCAGGTGAGATCTACAACATACACATAGAAGCATAGATATAAGACCGGATCATAGATATTACTATCTAAACTAGACTGGATCGTAGATATTCCTATCTAAACTGGTCTGGATCGTAGATATTCCTATCTAAACTGGCCTGGATCGTAGATATTCCTATCTAAACTGGCCTGGATCGTAGATATTCCTATCTAAACTGGCCTGGATCGTAGATATTTTTATCTAAACTGGACTGGATCGTAGATATTCTTATCTAAACTAGACTGGATCAAATATATTCCTATCTAAACTAGACTGGATCATAGATATTCCTATCTAAACTAGACTGGATCAAATATATTCCTATCTAAACTAGACTGGATCATAGATATTCCGATCTAAACTGGACTGCATCATAGATATTTCTATCTAAACTAGACTGGATCATAGATATTCCTATCTAAACTAGACTGTTGACCAAGGATGCTCAAGCCTTCCTCCTGAGGAAGAAAGGTCCCGCAGGCGTTTGCTCCAACCCTACTCAGTCTAACACACCTGATTGTAGTAATTAGATGCTCATCCCGGACCTTGATTATCTGAATCAGGTGTGTAACAACAGGGATGGAGCGAAAACCTGCACTCTTTTGTCACCATGAATGAACACATGGAGGCAGGCATGAGAAAGGGGGCTGGTCTGGTGTCTACCTCATACTCATGGTTTTGCTGCGGAGCTCGTCCCAGCGCTGGCCCATGTTGTCCAGGCGGCTCTGTAGGAGTACGGCATCGTCTGAGCCGGTCAGAGACGTCACAATACGCTGACCATTCTCATCCAGAGAGTGGTACAGTTCTGTGTGGCCATCTATCTCCCCCTGAAGGTCCTACACACACACACACACACCGAGCATGCACACACGCACACACACCGAGCATGCACACGCACACACACCGAGCATGCACACACACGCACACACACACACACGTCCAATCATTAATGGGTATCTAAATAATTATAATGTTCTGTGACATATGCCTCTCTCTGAATGATTTCGATGCATTTTGACCAGGAGTTAATGTATTATTCGTCTTATTAAAGCCTAGGAACCATTAGATTCATATCTATATATTATAATAATGATATATGTCCTCCTATAGAAGGAGCCATTAGATTCATATCTATATATTATAATAATGATATATGTCCTCCTATAGAAGGAGCCATTAGATTCATATCTATATATTATAATAATGATATATGTCCTCCTATAGAAGGAGCCATTAGATTCATATCTATATATTATAATAATGATATATGTCCTCCTATAGAAGGAGCCATTAGATTCATATCTATATATTATAATAATGATATATGTCCTCCTATAGAAGGAGCCATTAGATTCATATCTATATATTATAATAATGATATATGTCCTCCTATAGAAGGAGCCATTAGATGACTATATATTATAATAATGATATATGTCCTCCTATAGAAGGAGCCATTAGATGACTAGATATTATAATAATGATATATGTCCTCCTATAGAAGGAGCCATTAGATGACTATATATTATAATAATGATATATGTCCTCCTATAGAAGGAGCCATTAGATTCATATCTATATATTATAATAATGATATATGTCCTCCTATAGAAGGAGCCATTAGATTCATATCTATATATTATAATAATGATATATGTCCTCCTATAGAAGGAGCCATTAGATTCATATCTATATATTATAATAATGATATATGTTCTCCTATAGAAGGAGCCATTAGATTCATATCTATATATTATAATAATGATATATGTCCTCCTATAGAAGGAGCCATTAGATTCATATCTAGATATTATAATAATGATATATGTCCTCCTATAGAAGGAGCCATTAGATGACTAGATATTATAATAATGATATATGTCCTCCTATAGAAGGAGCCATTAGATGACTATATATTATAATAATGATATATGTCCTCCTATAGAAGGAGCCATTAGATGACTATATATTATAATAATGATATATGTCCTCCTATAGAAGGAGCCATTAGATGACTATATATTATAATAATGATATATGTCCTCCTATAGAAGGAGCCATTAGATGACTATATATTATAATAATGATATATGTCCTCCTATAGAAGGAGCCATTAGATGACTATATATTATAATAATGATATATGTCCTCCTATAGAAGGAGCCATTAGATGACTACATATTATAATAATATGTCCAAACAGAGAAGCTGCTCTCTCAGCCTAATATTCTAGAATCCTAATGAATCCATTAGTCTTTCTCATTATTGTCATTAATGTCCTGCAGGTGAAAGAGCCAGTTTTCCAGGTATTACCTGAGTCCCTTCTCCACTAGCTGGGTACATACTGTACATATTATGATGGGAATGTCCAACCAAAGCTCCCCACCTCACCATACACTCTTAGAAAACAAGGTGCAATCTAGAACCTAAAAGGGTTCTTCGGCTGTCCCCATAGGAGAACCCTTTGAAGAACCCCTTTGGTTCCAGGTAGAACCCTTTTCTACCTGGAACCAAAGTGGTTCTACCTGGAACCAAAAAGGGTTCTCCTATGGGGACTTCTGAAGGACCCTTTTGGAATCTTTTTTGTACTCTCAATCTAATGTTCTATAATGATCCTAATTAGTCCATTCCTTTCCCCTGACTGTCATCATCAGATGCTACAGGTCTAAGAGTCATGTGGCTGTGAGGTTTGATCTCAGAGGGCAGAATGACATCACAGAATAGAAGACTACATAACAACCATTCATAGAATCTCCTTAGCAACCCCATGTGCCTCATTGACTTAATGCACGTACCAAAACCACACAAGTTTCCTCACAGGAAAACATTAAATTATTTGAATTGAAATGTAATTGACTGCAAATATACACTGAGTGTACAAAACATTAAGAACAGCCTTGATTCGGGCCTCTCGTGGTCTAAGGCCACTAGAGATTCTGGGTTCAAGTCCAGGGAAACTGTTGAGTGTGAAAAACCCAGCAACGTTGCAGTTCTTGACACACTCTAACCGGTGTGACTGGCACCTACTACCAAACCCCATTCAAAGTCACTTAAATATTTTGTCTTGCCCATTCACCCTCTAAATGGCACATACACAATCCATGTTTCAATTGTCTCAAGACTTAAACATCCTTCTTTAACCTGTCTCCTTCATCTACACTGATTGAAGTGGATCTAACAAGTAACATCAATAAGGGATCATAGCTTCAACCTGGTCAGACTATGTCATGGAAAGAGCAGGTGTTCTTAATATTTTGTCCACTCAGTGTACAGCAACAACAAAGCCTACTGTATTAAATGGACCATTTCTGACCGTGGTTCATTCAAGTGATCACTACGTCTGAAGTGACTGTCTTTCTCCAACTCCGAGACAGACGAGCAGTGCAAGACAGAAGAATACACAGACACACGTTCAGTACTGGACAGAAGAATACACAGACACACGTTCAGTACTGGACAGAAGAATACACAGACACACGTTCAGTACTGGACAGAAGAATACACAGACACACGTTCAGTACTGGACAGAAGAATACACAGACACACGTTCAGTACTGGACAGAAGAATACACAGACACACGTTCAGTACTGGACAGAAGAATACACAGACACACGTTCAGTACTGGACAGAAGAATACACAGACACACGTTCAGTACTGGACAGAAGAATACACAGACACACGTTCAGTACTGGACAGAAGAATACACAGACACACGTTCAGTACTGGACAGAAGAATACACAGACACACGTTCAGTACTGGACAGAAGAATACACAGACACACGTTCAGTACTGGACAGAAGAATACACAGACACGTTCAGTACTGGACAGAAGAATACACAGACACACGTTCAGTACTGGACAGAAGAATACACAGACACGTTCAGTACTGGACAGAAGAATACACAGACACACGTTCAGTACTGGACAGAAGAATACACAGACACACGTTCAGTACTGGACAGAAGAATACACAGACACACGTTCAGTACTGGACAGAAGAATACACAGACACACGTTCAGTACTGGACAGAAGAATACACAGACACACGTTCAGTACTGGACAGAAGAATACACAGACACACGTTCAGTACTGGACAGAAGAATACACAGACACATGTTCAGTACTGGACAGAAGAATACACAGACACACGTTCAGTACTGGACAGAAGAATACACAGACACGTTCAGTACTGGACAGAAGAATACACAGACACACGTTCAGTACTGGACAGAAGAATACACATACATGTTCAGTACTGGACAGAAGAATACACAGACACACCTTCAGTACTGGACAGAAGAATACACAGACACACATTCAGTACTGGACAGAAGAATACACAGACACACGTTCAGTACTGGACAGAAGAATACACAGACACACGTTCAGTACTGGACAGAAGAATACACAGACACACGTTCAGTACTGGACAGAAGAATACACAGACACGTTCAGTACTGGACAGAAGAATACACAGACACACGTTCAGTACTGGACAGAAGAATACACAGACATGTTCAGTACTGGACAGAAGAATACACAGACACACCTTCAGTACTGGACAGAAGAATACACAGACACGTTCAGTACTGGACAGAAGAATACACAGACACACGTTCAGTACTGGACAGAAACCCTTCCCAGTGACCAGTAAATTGTAATCTCTAACCTGAACTTGGTAGGTTTTCCTGCGCAGCATATTATCCACTTAAGGCAACGCTTCACACAACTAAGAAAACATCTCTTCTGTCGCCAAACTCAATCAAGTGTAGATGCTTTCTGTGTTTGTCCGTGAGCTACAATGAGCACTATGCCTATGTGAGTGTGTGTGAGTTTGAGTGTCTGCTCGTGTGCATGTGTGTGAGGAAGAGGGAGAGACCCAATAGAATGAGGTACAGAAGGCTGGTTGATGTCCGACACACAGCGACTGTTGTTCACTGGGGGAGAGAGTGGAGAAAGTGGGCGACTACTGCTGCACAGAGGGTCAGAAATGTTCCCTTTCCAAACTCAGAACAGGCCTGTCTCTTCACAACCCACAATACAGTGTGAGTTGGGGGGGGGGGGGGGGGGGGGTCCTGTCTTTGTCCTCTCCTTGGAGTCTGGACCTTGTCTCGTCCCCCCAGCCAGGCCCAACATTCCTGTCTTACCAGCCGGGGTATTGAGGGGCGCACATGGCAGGCAGGGGAAGGTACCGAGGACAAGAGACTGGGTCAGACTGCTGGCTGCTTTCTAGAACACATCACAAACCCTGCACATACTGAACTGACACCTCCCCCACCCTGAGACACTTCACACTAATGCCACTCAAGCTGAGCTGACTCAACTGAAAGATGACTCAACGATTTGACTTTGTTGAATTGAGTCTATGAAATGACTCTTAACTAAGTCTATGAACTGATTCTGAACTGACACAATTAGTTGATTCTATGAGTTGACTCTATGAACTGACTCTGAATTGACTCTGAATTGACTCTACAGTATCAATAGTTTGTGTGTGTGAGTACCTGGAACTGCCCCAGCAGGTGACTGACTCTACAGTATGAACTGAGTGTGAGTACCTGGAACTGCCCCAGCAGGTGACTGACTCTACAGTATGAACTGAGTGTGAATACCTGGAACTGCCCCAGCAGGAGACTGACTCTACAGTATGAACTGAGTGTGAGTACCTGGAACTGCCCCAGCAGGAGACTGACTCTACAGTATGAACTGAGTGTGAGTACCTGGAACTGCCCCAGCAGGTGACTGACTCTACAGTATGAACTGAGTGTGAGTACCTGGAACTGCCCCAGCAGGTGTCGTACAGCCTCAGGGTCCTCCAGCAGCCTCTCCTTGTGTGAGGCGTCCAGCAGGACGTTACAGGTGGTCTCTGCCTCCGTCAGCCAGTTGAGGAACTCCTTCAGGTCCAGGTAGAACTGCTGCAACAGCCTCAGAGCAGCTGACAGAGCCGCCTCACGGTCCCCGACACTACATCCACAAATAGGAACCCATATACAGAAACTGTTGTTGGCACCGCTACACACACACACACAGGTCACAAGTTCAGAGGGCAAATTGGGGTCATACATCAGTGTAATGATGTGGCCTGTCACGGGGAAATTTAGTAGAACTAACAGTGAGGGTCAATGTGTGTGCGTGCATTCAGATGGACTGTGCATTGTGTGTGTGTGTTCAGGTGTACTAAGAGACAGCATGATGAAGTGCTTTCAGGAGCATGTGGGACTGATGCAGACTGAATGACTTACTGACTAACTGACTGATTAACTGAATGACTGACTGACTGGTTGACTGACTAACTGACTGATTAACTGACTGACTAACTGATTAACTGAATGACTGACTGATTAACTGACTGACTGGTTGACTGACTGACTGACTGATTAACTGAATGACTGACTGGTTGACTGACTGATTAACTGAATGACTGACTGGTTAATTAACTGACTGACTGACCGACAGACTAACTGGCTAATTGACTGACTGGTTTACTAACTGACTGACAGAATACCAGACTGACTGACTAAATAACTGGTTGACTAACTGACTGGCTGACAGACTGACCAACTAACTGACCAACTGACTGGTTGACTGACTGTCTGACTAACTGAATAACTGACTGACTAACTGAATAACTGACTGACTAACTGACTAACTAACTAACTGACTGACTGACTGACAGGCTGACTGACAGAATACCAGACTGACTGACTAAATAACTGACTGACCAACTGACTGACTGACTGACAGGCTGACTGACTGTCTGACTAACTAACTGACTGACTGACAGGCTGACCGACTAACTGAATAACTGACTGACTAACTGACTAAATAACTGACTGGTTGACCAACTGACTGACAGAATAGCAGACTGACTGACTAAATAACTGACTGACTGGTTGACTAACTGACTAAATAACTGACTGACTAACTGACTAACTGACTAACTGACTAAATAACTGACTGACTGGTTGACTAACTGACTAAATAACTGACTGACTGACTCACTAAATAACTGACTGACTGGTTGACCAACTGACTGACAGAATAGCAGACTGACTGACTGGTTGACCAACTGACTGACAGAATAACAGACTGACTCACTAAATAACTGACTGACTGGTTGACCAACTGACTGACAGAATAGCAGACTGACTCACCGTTTGTTGATGTGCTCCCAGGTAACGTTGGTGGCGTCGGTCATCTGTGTGACCTTGTGTGTGTGGTCGGTAGAGTAAAGGGTTAACAGCTTCCCTGCCAGGTCATTGGTCACGTCCACCTGACCCTGCCACTGGTGCAGCTCCTTCACAAACAGCTGTTGAGAACCACAGAAAACAGTTATAGATAAAGACATAAAATAACGATACAGAGAACATCACCCTCATACACAGTAACAACCCTCTAGTGGCCCAGAGGAAGCAGAGACCCTCTAAATATACGGCTCTGATACAGAACATCACCCTCATACACAGTAACAACCCTCTAGTGGCCCAGAGGAAGCAGAGACCCTCTAAATATACGGCTCTGATACAGAACATCACCCTCATACACAGTAACAACCCTCTAGTGGCCCAGAGGAAGCAGAGACCCTCTAAATATACGGCTCTGATACAGAACATCACCCTCATACACAGTAACAACCCTCTAGTGGCCCAGAGGAAGCAGAGACCCTCTAAATATACGGCTCTGATACAGAACATCACCCTCATACACAGTAACAACCCTCTAGTGGCCCAGAGGAAGCAGAGACCCTCTAAATATACGGCTCTGATACAGAACATCACCCTCATACACAGTAACAACCCTCTAGTGGCCCAGAGGAAGCAGAGACCCTCTAAATATACGGCTCTGATACAGAACATCACCCTCATACACAGTAACAACCCTCTAGTGGCCCAGAGGAAGCAGAGACCCTCTAAATATACGGCTCTGATACAGAACATCACCCTCATACACAGTAACAACCCTCTAGTGGCCCAGAGGAAGCAGAGACCCTCTAAATATACGGCTCTGATACAGAACATCACCCTCATACACAGTAACAACCCTCTAGTGGCCCAGAGGAAGCCGAGACAGAGACCCTCTAAATACACGGCTCTGATTCGAAGTCCTCTAACTAGAGTTTAAGTTGTAGCCTAGCAACAACATCCGACTCAACAAATGAAGATCCAGGATGGAAGAACATTCATATCAGTTGTTCCTCTAACTAGACTAGAGGGAGTTATAGCAACACAGGGACTGTACTAGAGGGAGTCATAGCAACACAGGGACTGTACTAGAGGGAGTCATAGCAACACATGGACTGTACTAGAGGGAGTCATAGCAACACAGGGACTGTACTAGAGGGAGTCATAGCAACACAGGGACTGTACTAGAGGGAGTCATAGCAACACAGGGACTGTACTAGAGGGAGTCATAGCAACACAGGGACTGTACTAGAGGGAGTCATAGCAACACAGGGACTGTACTAGAGGGAGTCATAGCAACACAGGGACTGTACTAGAGGGAGTCATAGCAACACAGGGACTGTAACATGATTCCTGGAAACGTTGCTGAGCAGAGTGGTAGAACAGGGCCTGTAATATTCAGTATTCCAGGCTTTGCCACTCTAGTCTCATTACATTCTCATCCTGTTATACTGTAGTGATGAGGATTCCTCATCTAGTCCTTATCAGAGAGACGCCTCACAGCTTTACACATATTACCTTCCTGGAATCATCTCCACTCCGTGCTGCACATGCTCAAGTGTTTGTGTGTGTGTGTGTGTGTGTGTGTGTATGTGTATGTGTATGTGTATGTGTATGTGTGTGTGTGTGTGCGAGAGTGAGAGTGAGAGAGAGAGAGAGAGAGAGAGAGAGAGAGAGAGAGAGAGAGAGAGAGAGAGAGAGAGAGAGAGAGAGAGAGAGAGAGAGAGAGAGAGAGAGAGAGAGAGAGAGAGAGAGAGAGAGAGAGAGAGAGAGAGAGAGAGAGAGAGAGAGAGAGAGAGAGAGAGAGGGTTCGCCAGGGTTGCAATCTGAGCCCTGCACTCTTCAATATTTACATCAGCGAATTGGCCACTATTCTAGATAAATCCTCAGCCCTGGTGTTAGTCTCCACAATTCAGAGGTTAAACGCCTACTCTTCGCTGATGACCTATGCCTGCTGTCACCCACAGCACATGGCCTACAGCAGAGCCTGGACCTGCTAGAGCAGTACTGCCAGACCTGGGCCCTGGCAGAGGAATACATGCAGAGTGATTGGGGAATGTAAACCAGGTGTACAGGGAACAGAGGAATAAATGCAGAGTGATTGGGGACCGTCGAACGCCACCCCAACAAGGAGAGGAGAACGCCGCCCCAACAAGGAGAGGAGAACACCGCCCCAACAAGGAGAGGAGAACACCGCCCCAACAAGGAGAGGAGAACACCGCCCCAACAAGGAGAGGAGCCGACTTTGGAGGAAGTCGTGACAATATAGAGTACTGCACACACTACAATTACATAGGTTTAAAAATAAGCTCAACCCGAAATGAGGCAGTGAATGAACTGAGAGAGGAAGCACACAGGGCATTCTACGCCGTTCAAAAGATCATTCAAATGGAAATACCTATTAAAATGTGGCTAAAACTAATTGATTGTGTCATTGGACCAATTGCACTTTATGGCAGCGAGGTGTGGGGTCCACTTGCAAAACAAGATTTCATCAAATGGGATAAACACATTGAAACCCTGCATGCAGAGTTCTGTAAGATTCTCCTACATGTCCAGAGGAAAACTACAAACAATGCATGCAGGGCAGAATTAGACCAATATCCACTAATAATAAACACTCAAAAAAGAGCAATTCAGTTTTGGAAACATCTAAAATACAGTGACCCCCTCTCATATCACTACCAAGCCCTGCAATGCCAAGAGCTGAGCAAAGAAAAGAGTCCCCTCATCCAGCTGGTCCTGAGTTCACACACCTGTTCTACTAACATACTGAAGCCTCAGTCCCCTCATCCAGCTGGTCCTGAGTTCCCACACCTGTTCTACTAACATACTGAAGCCTCAGTCCCCTCATCCAGCTGGTCCTGAGTTCCCACACCTGTTCTACTAACATACTGAAGCCTCAGTCCCCTCATCCAGCTGGTCCTGAGTTCCCACACCTGTTCTACTAACAAACTGAAACCTCAGTCCCCTCATCCAGCTGGTCCTGAGTTCACACACCTGTTCTACTAACATACTGAAGCCTCAGTCCCCTCATCCAGCTGGTCCTGAGTTCCCAAAACTGTTCTACTAACATACTGAAGCCTCAGTCCCGTCATCCAGCTGGTCCTGAGTTCACAAAACTGTTCTACTAACATACTGAAGCCTCAGTCCCCTCATCCAGCTGGTCCTGAGTTCACAAAACTGTTCTACTAACATACTGAAGCCTCAGTCCCCTCATCCAGCTGGTCCTGAGTTCACAAAACTGTTCTACTAACATACTGAAGCCTCAGTCCCCTCATCCAGCTGGTCCTGAGTTCACAAAATTGTTCTACTAACATACTGAAGCCTCAGTCCCCTCATCCAGCTGGTCCTGAGTTCCCAAAACTGTTCTACTAACATACTGAAGCCTCAGGACCAGAACATCCAATCAATCAGAATAAACAAAATTACAACACAGTCAAAACAAAACTACATTACTTATTAGGAAACACAAACACAAAGCACAATGCAGTGCTATCTGGCCCTAAATGGACAGTACATCGTGGCTAACTATTTGACCATGGTTACTGATCAAAACCTTAGAAAAACCTTGCCAATGTACAGGCTCAGTGAGCACAGCCTTGCCATTGAGAAGGGTAGACACAGGAAACCTGTCTCCCTGTAGAGGAAAGGCTGTGCAACCACTGCACCACAGCAGAACCTGGCTCCCTGTAGAGGAAAGGCTGTGCAACCACTGCACCACAGCAGAACCTGGCTCCCTGTAGAGGAAAGGCTGTGCAACCACTGCACCACAGCAGAACCTGGCTCCCTGTAGAGGAAAGGCTGTGCAACCACTGCACCACAGCAGAACCTGGCTCCCTGTAGAGGAAAGGCTGTGCAACCACAGCAGAACCTGGCTCCCTGTAGAGGAAAGGCTGTGCAACCACTGCACCACAGCAGAACCTGAGACGGAGCTGCATTTCCTGACAAAATGTCAAAAATATAAAACAATTAGAGAGTGTCATTTCCCCAAATTTGAAGACCTCTCTGATGAGAGTAGGCTACCCGTCCTGTTGGGGGAGGACGCAGAGAGCTGTGGGTTGGCAGCGCACTACATTGCTGCCTGCCATAAGTTGAGGGACAGTGTCTGACAGACCAATCAACCTGCACATGTCCTCTACTGTATACTTATCGTTACTGTTCAATGTCTGGTTATTTTGACCCTTGGTTATTGTTGTTACTGTTCAATGTCTGGTTGTTTTGACCCTTGGTTATTGTTGTTACTGTTCAATGTCTGGTTGTTTTGACCCTTGGTTATTGTTGTTACTGTTCAATGTCTGGTTGTTTTGACCCTTGGTTATTGTTACTGTTCAATGTCTGGTTGTTTTGACCCTTGGTTATTGTTGTTACTGTTCAATGTCTGGTTGTTTTGACCCTTGGTTATTGTTACTGTTCAATGTCTGGTTGTTTTGACCCTTGGTTATTGTTGTTACTGTTCAATGTCTGGTTGTTTTGACCCTTGGTTATTGTTGTTACTGTTCAATGTCTGGTTGTTTTGACCCTTGGTTATCGTTATTGTTCAATGTCTGGTTGTTTTGACCCTTGGTTATTGTTGTTACTGTTCAATGTCTGGTTGTTTTGACCCTTGGTTATCGTTACTGTTCAATGTCTGGTTGTTTTGACCCTTGGTTATTGTTACTGTTCAATGTCTGGTTGTTTCGACCCTTGGTTGTTGTTGTTACTGTTCAATGTCTGGTTGTTTTGACCCTTGGTTATCGTTATTGTTCAATGTCTGGTTGTTTTGACCCTTGGTTATTGTTGTTACTGTTCAATGTCTGGTTGTTTTGACCCTTGGTTATTGTTGTTACTGTTCAATGTCTGGTTGTTTTGACCCTTGGTTATTGTTGTTACTGTTCAATGTCTGGTTGTTTTGACCCTTGGTTATTGTTACTGTTCAAAGTCTGGTTGTTTTGACCCTTGGTTATTGTTACTGTTCAATGTCTGGTTGTTTTGACCCTTGGTTATTGTTACTGTTCAATGTCTGGTTGTTTTGACCCTTGGTTATTGTTGTTACTGTTCAAAGTCTGGTTGTTTTGACCCTTGGTTATTGTTACTGTTCAATGTCTGGTTGTTTTGACCCTTGGTTATTGTTACTGTTCAATGTCTGGTTGTTTTGACCCTTGGTTATTGTTACTGTTCAATGTCTGGTTGTTTTGACCCTTGGTTGTTGTTACTGTTCAATGTCTGGTTGTTTTGACCCTTGGTTGTTGTTACTGTTCAATGTCTGGTTGTTTTGACCCTTGGTTATTGTTACTGTTGTTCCGTTGACAATGTTGACTCTTATTATCTTCATATTGTAAATCTCCAAAGTATGTTTTGGCAACATGTACATTGTTACGTCATGCCAATAAAGCACATTGAATTGAGAGAGAGAGAGAGAGAGGTAGAGTGTATATGTGTGTGTGTGTGTGTGTTTGTGTCTGTGCGTATATGTGTGTGTGAGTGTTTGTGTGTGCATGTGTGTGTAACCTTGAGGTCAGTGTTTTGCTTCTTCAGAGCATCCATGGTGTAGGAAATATCCTGCCACGACTCCAGCTTGTCATTGGCTCGTTTGATGAGAGGTTCCACCTCCTTCCTGGCGTCCAACCAATCAGAGGAGTCCTGCAGCATGTTCTGTAGCTGTTGATGTCTATCAGCCAGTCTGCCCTGTGACTCCTCCCAGTGGGTCTGCAACCTGTCAACTACACACACACACACACACACACACACACACACACACACACACACACACACACAGACACACACACAGACACACACACACTGAGTGAGATCGACTACAACCTACCTGATCAACAAATCTTCCTGCATCCAACATCCCTAGTCATTATCATTAGTATATCAGTTAGTTTGTTCAGTCAGCGACTGAGCTGAATCAAGGTTCTCTAACAGGCCATACTGATAGTTTGTGGTTATTAATGGAGTCATTGATGAGTTTGTGTTTAGTAATAACAGTTTGTGGTCAGTTTGTAGTCATTGATGACAGTTTGTAGTCAGATCATTGGTGATAGTTTGTGGTCCGTTTGTGGTCAGTTTGCGGTCAGTTTGTGGTCAGTTTGCGGTCAGTTTGTGGTCAGTTTGCGGTCAGTTTGTGGTCAGTCTGCGGTCAGTTTGTGGTCAGTTTGTGGTCAGTTTGTGGTCAGTTTGTGGCCCGTTTGCGGTCAGTTTGTGGTCAGTTTGCGGTCAGTTTGTGGTCAGTTTGGTCTGTTTGCAGTCAGTAAGCATAGTATGTAATGGTTGTGGTTGGCGTACTGCGGTCGGTGATAGCAGCTCGTGTCTCCTGGTTGTTGGTTTTGTTCTTCAGGTTCTGGGCTGCAGTCAGCTGACCCTCCAGCTGGGGGCGCCGCCGCTCCATGTCCCCCAGTGCTCCCTACAGACAGCAAGACAGAGACAGAACATTTCAATGAATATCTGGATGTCAAGTATTTACAACTATTTACCCATGTATTTGAGCCATGTATTTGAGCCTGGTCAGTGCCTGTGTTCTCAAGGCGTCTCAGAATAAGACTGCTGATCTAAGATCAGATCCCCCCCAGTCCATGTAATCATGTATCTGGTCCTCTCTCTAGTATTCATTATGATCTAAAAGGCAAACCTGATCCCAGATCAGCACTAGGATCTGGTCCTCTCTCTAGTATTCATTATGATCTAAAATGCTAACCTGATCCCAGATCAGCACTAGGATCTGGTCCTCTCTCTAGTATTCATTATGATTTAAAAGGCAAACCTGATCCCAGATCAGCACTCCTGCTCTGAGACTCTTTATGAATACAGGCCAGGGTCTCAGCGGCTAAACGGAGTCTCTCACACTCTGTGACACACAGGTTGACCCCTGACCTTGGTCTTGACGATCATGTGGTTGATGTCGTCCAGGTCGGCCACGGTCACCCTCTGTGTCTGTACCATCTGATCCAGCAGGGATAGCCAATCAGAGAGCTCTGCCCAGGCCTTGTTGAACTGAGCCAGGGCTGGGGCGTCTCCCTGGAGGGTCTCAACTGGAGGGGGGTAGCGTGATACAATCAGTAGCCATACGGTCACACATACCATCTGCTAACCATGTGTATGTGACAAATACAATTTGATTTGACACACACACACACACACACACACACACACACACACACACACACACACACACACACACACCCTCATCTCCTTACTGGTGGTTTTCTGGATCTTTAGAGCGGCCAGCCTCTCTCTGTGTACTATCATTTGCCCCTGAATCGCCCTCCAATCATCACTCAGACTGTGGTACTTCTCCTTCTCTGGTTGGCTGGGAGGCGTGTCCTTGTACAGCTCCTGGCCCTTAGCCAACACCCCCTCCACCTCAGGCTTCTTGACCTGGACTTCATCTATGAGCTGAAACATCACAAACCATTCCAAAACAATGAAACTACTCTCAATCTAAATTCATCTTTCAGAGATTCCTCCCGTCTTCTCTCCTAACCTCATTTTCCAGCTGGAAGGAAAGTAGGTCTAAGGTCCCTCACCAGTGACCTTTTTCTCCCATGTGCTTTGAGAAGGAGGCATGGAGAGAGGATGCAAAGAATTAAGGAAAGATTCATTGATATAGGCCTCGGTCCCTGTAGGCATGGATGGATGGATGGATAGAGGGAGGGAGGGAGGGAGGGAGGGAGGGAGGGAGGGAGGGAGGGAGGGAGGGAGGGAGGGAGGGAGGGAGGGATCGATGGACAAATTGACTGATAGATGGATGGATGACAGGATGGATTGATAGTCTACCTTGGGTTCCACATTGTCAGGGTTTTCCTCTAGGGTGGTCCTGGTGGTTGAGGTCCACGAGGAGAGGTAAGTCAGCCGGTCCTGGAAGTGAGACAGCTCCTTCAGCAAGCTCTCAATCTGCTTCTGCTTCTCAGGCAGGTCTTTAGACACCTATAGGGAGGAGGGAGAGGAAGGACCCGAGTGTTTTCAATGGTAGGAAGGAACATACAGTCCACTCACACACACAGTACAAATGTCTCCCACAGGGAGGAGGGACAGGCCCCGAGTTGGGGGCCATTTTAGTTGAATTACAAGAGCATTTCCAATGCTAGGAAGGAACATACAGTCCACTCACACACACAGTACAAAGGTCTCCCACAGGGAGGAGGGAGAGGCCCCGAGTTGGGGGCCATTTTAGTTGAATTACAAGAGCATTTCCAATGGTAGGAAGGAATATACAGTCCACTCTCACACACAGTACAAAGGTCTCCCACAGGGAGGAGGGAGAGGCCCCGAGTTGGGGGCCATTTTAGTTGAATTACAAGAGCATTTCCAATGCTAGGAAGGAACATACAGTCCACTCACACACACAGTACAAAGGTCTCCCACAGGGAGGAGGGAGAGGCCCCGAGTTGGGGGCCATTTTAGTTGAATTACAAGAGCATTTCCAATGCTAGGAAGGAACATACAGTCCACTCACACACACAGTACAAAGGTCTCCCACAGGGAGGAGGGAGAGACCCCGAGTTGGGGGCCATTTTAGTTGAATTACAAGAGCATTTCCAATGGTAGGAAGGAATATACAGTCCACTCTCACACACAGTACAAAGGTCTCCCACAGGGAGGAGGGAGAGACCCCGAGTTGGGGGCCATTTTAGTTGAATTACAAGAGCATTTCCAATGCTAGGAAGGAACATACAGTCCACTCACACACACAGTACAAAGGTCTCCCACAGGGAGGAGGGAGAGGCCCCGAGTTGGGGGCCATTTTAGTTGAATTACAAGAGCATTTCCAATGCTAGGAAGGAACATACAGTCCACTCACACACACAGTACAAAGGTCTCCCACAGGGAGGAGGGAGAGACCCCGAGTTGGGGGCCATTTTAGTTGAATTACAAGAGCATTTCCAATGGTAGGAAGGAATATACAGTCCACTCTCACACACAGTACAAAGGTCTCCCACAGGGAGGAGGGAGAGACCCCGAGTTGGGGGCCATTTTAGTTGAATTACAAGAGCATTTCCAATGCTAGGAAGGAACATACAGTCCACTCACACACACAGTACAAAGGTCTCCCACAGGGAGGAGGGAGAGGCCCCGAGTTGGGGGCCATTTTAGTTGAATTACAAGAGCATTTCCAATGCTAGGAAGGAACATACAGTCCACTCACACACACAGTACAAAGGTCTCCCACAGGGAGGAGGGAAAGGCCCCGAGTTGGGGGCCATTTTAGTTGAATTACAAGAGCATTTCCAATGCTAGGAAGGAACATACAGTCCACTCACACACACAGTACAAAGGTCTCCCACAGGGAGGAGGGAGAGGCCCCGAGTTGGGGGCCATTTTAGTTGAATTACAAGAGCATTTCCAATGCTAGGAAGGAACATACAGTCCACTCACACACACAGTACAAAGGTCTCCCACAGGGAGGAGGGAGAGGCCCCGAGTTGGGGGCCATTTTAGTTGAATTACAAGAGCATTTCCAATGGTAGGAAGGAACATACAGTCCACTCACACACACAGTACAAAGGTCTCCCACAGGGAGGAGGGAGAGGCCCCGAGTTGGGGGCCATTTTAGTTGAATTACAAGAGCATTTCCAATGCTAGGAAGGAACATACAGTCCACTCACACACACAGTACAAAGGTCTCCCACAGGGAGGAGGGAAAGGCCCCGAGTTGGGGGCCATTTTAGTTGAATTACAAGAGCATTTCCAATGCTAGGAAGGAACATACAGTCCACTCACACACACAGTACAAAGGTCTCCCACAGGGAGGAGGGAGAGGCCCCGAGTTGGGGGCCATTTTAGTTGAATTACAAGAGCATTTCCAATGCTAGGAAGGAACATACAGTCCACTCACACACACAGTACAAAGGTCTCCCACAGGGAGGAGGGAGAGGCCCCGAGTTGGGGGCCATTTTAGTTGAATTACAAGAGCATTTCCAATGGTAGGAAGGAACATACAGTCCACTCACACACACAGTACAAAGGTCTCCCACAGGGAGGAGGGAGAGGCCCCGAGTTGGGGGCCATTTTAGTTGAATTACAAGAGCATTTCCAATGCTAGGAAGGAACATACACTTGATCATACACTACAAAACAAAACACATGAAGCTTTAAGTTAGAAAATAGACTACTCCTACACACACGTTGAAATACAGATATCGAGTAGTCAATATTCATGTCCAACATCCAACTGATCTTATCCACCTAAAGGACAGAACCTCCTCTATAGAAAGGGATACCAACCTGTACCCAGCGTGTGTTGATCATCTTCATTTCCTTCTGTTGGTCAGCAGGGAGGGGAATGGTGCCGGTCCTCGTGCTAATGGTTTCCACATTGTTCTGTCTGGCTGGTAGTTCCAACACACGAGCCTGCACACACATGCACACACGCACGCACGCACACACACACACACACGCACGCACGCACACACGCACGTCTTTGAACATAGACAATCTCCAAATACAGATCATGAATTAAATAATAACGGATCAATAATGTGACCAGAGAGAGAGAGAGAGAGAGAGAGAGAGACAGGGGTACAGTGCCTTGCGAAAGTATTCGGCCCCCTTGAACTTTGCGACCTTTTGCCACATTTCAGGCTTCAAACATAAAGATATAAAACTGTATTTTTTTGTGAAGAATCAACAACAAGTGGGACACAATCATGAAGTGGAACGACATTTATTGGATATTTCAAACTTTTTTAACAAATCAAAACTGAAACATTGGGCGTGCAAAATTATTCAGCCCCCTTAAGTGAATACTTTGTAGCGCCACCTTTTGCTGCGATTACAGCTGTAAGTCGCTTGGGGTATGTCTCTATCAGTTTTGCACATCGAGAGACCGACATTTTTTCACATTCCTCCTTGCAAAACAGCTTGAGCTCAGTGAGGTTGGATGGAGAGCATTTGTGAACAGCAGTTTTCAGTACTTTCCACAGATTCTCGATTGGATTCAGGTCTGGACTTTGACTTGGCCATTCTAACACCTGGATATGTTTATTTTTGAACCATTCCATTGTAGATTTTGCTTTATGTTTTGGATCATTGTCTTGTTGGAAGACAAATCTCCGTCCCAGTCTCAGGTCTTTTGCAGACTCCATCAGGTTTTCTTCCAGAATGCTCCTGTATTTGGCTCCATCCATCTTCCCATCAATTTTAACCATCTTCCCTGTCCCTGCTGAAGAAAAGCAGGCCCAAACCATGATGCTGCCACCACCATGTTTGACAGTGGGGATGGTGTGTTCAGGGTGATGAGCTGTGTTGCTTTTACGCCAAACATAACATTTTGCATTGTTGCCAAAAAGTTCAATTTTGGTTTCATCTGACCAGAGCACCTTCTTCCACATGTTTGGTGTGTCTCCCAGGTGGCTTGTGGCAAACTTTAAATGACACTTTTTATGGATATCTTTAAGAAATGGCTTTCTTCTTGCCACTCTTCCATAAAGGCCAGATTTGTGCAATATACGACTGATTGTTGTCCTATGGACAGAGTCTCCCACCTCAGCTGTAGATCTCTTCAGTTCATCCAGAGTGATCATGGGCCTCTTGGCTGCATCTCTGATCAGTCTTCACCTTGTATGAGCTGAAAGTTTAGAGGGACGGCCAGGTCTTGATAGATTTGCAGTGGTCTGATACTCCTTCCATTTAAATATTATCGCTTGCACAGTGCTCCTTGGGATGTTTAAAGCTTGGGAAATATTTTTGTATCCAAATCCGGCTTTAAACTTCTTCACAACAGTATCTCGGACCTGCCTGGTGTGTTCCTTGTTCTTCATGATGCTCTCTGCGCTTTTAATGGAGCTCTGAGACTATCACAGTTCAGGTGCATTTATACGGAGACTTGATTACACACAGGTGGATTGTATTTATCATCATTAGTCATTTAGGTCAACATTGGATCATTCAGAGATCCTCACTGAACTTCTGGAGAGAGTTTGCTGCACTGAAAGTAAAGGGGCTGAATAATTTTGCACGCCCAATTTTTCAGTTTTTGATTTGTTCAAAAAGTTTGAAATATCCAATAAATGTCGTTCCACTTCATGATTGTGTCCCACTTGTTGTTGATTCTTCACAAAAAAAATACAGTTTTATGTCTTTATGTTTGAAGCCTGAAATGTGGCAAAAGGTCGCAAAGTTCAAGGGGGCCGAATACTTTCGCAAGGCACTGTATGTAGCTCTGGGGACCTTTACAACCTGTGTCCACAGTAATCTAGACTAGGAGACAGACTAGTGAGAGATGTCCTCTGGCCAGTAATCTAGACTAGGAGACAGACTAGTGAGAGATGTCCTCTGGCCAGTAATCTAGACTAGGAGACAGACTAGTGAGAGATGTCCTCTGGCCAGTAATCCAGACTAGGAGACAGACTACTGAGAGACGTCCTCTGGCCAGTAATCTAGACTAGGGGACAGACTAGCTGTTGTTGTTGACCGTACCGTGACTTTCTCCAGAGTGGCGTTCATCTGGTGGTGATCTCCAGGCGTCAGGGGGATGGCCACGACCTCCTCAGCCTCATCCAGCCAGGACAGGAACTCCCCCATGTCGTCCTGCAGCCCCATCGCTGCAGTACGTGCCTC
>NW_022261982.1:4274248-4294248 GCF_002021735.2 Oncorhynchus kisutch | reverse complement strand
TAGTCTAGTGGTGAGGATGTTACTGTAGCTTGTCTAGTTAGTTAGTCTAGTGGTGATGATGTACTGTAGCTTGTCTACTAGTTAGTTAGTCTAGTGGTGATGTTACTGTAGCTTGTCTAGTTAGTTAGTCTAGTGGTGATGATGTTACTGTAGCTTGTCTACTAGTTAGTTAGTCTAGTGGTGATGATGTACTGTAGCTTGTCTACTAGTTAGTTAGTCTAGTGGTGATGATGTTACTGTAGCTTGTCTACTAGTTAGTTAGTCTAGTGGTGATGATGTACTGTAGCTTGTCTACTAGTTAGTTAGTCTAGTGGTGATGATGTTATTGTAGCTTGTCTACTAGTTAGTTAGTCTAGTGTTGATGATGTACTGTAGCTTGTCTACTAGTTAGTTAGTCTAGTGGTGATGATGTTACTGTAGCTTGTCTACTAGTTAGTTAGTCTAGTGGTGATGATGTACTGTAGCTTGTCTACTAGTTAGTCTAGTGGTGATGATGTACTGTAGCTTGTCTACTAGTTAGTTAGTCTAGTGGTGATGATGTTACTGTAGCTTGTCTACTAGTTAGTCTAGTGGTGATGATGTACTGTAGCTTGTCTACTAGTTAGTTAGTCTAGTGGTGATGTTACTGTAGCTTGTCTACTAGTTAGTCTAGTGGTGATGATGTACTGTAGCTTGTCTACTAGTTAGTTAGTCTAGTGGTGATGATGTACTGTAGCTTGTCTACTAGTTAGTTAGTCTAGTGGTGATGATGTACTGTAGCTTGTCTACTAGTTAGTTAGTCTAGTGGTGATGATGTACTGTAGCTTGTCTACTAGTTAGTCTAGTGGTGATGATGTACTGTAGCTTGTCTACTAGTTAGTTAGTCTAGTGGTGATGATGTACTGTAGATTGTCTACTAGTTAGTTAGTCTAGTGGTGATGATGTTACTGTAGCTTGTCTACTAGTTAGTTCGTCTAGTGGTGATGATGTACTGTAGCTTGTCTACTAGTTAGTTAGTCTAGTGGTGATGATGTACTGTAGCTTGTCTACTAGTTAGTTAGTCTAGTGGTGATGATGTTACTGTAGCTTGTCTACTAGTTAGTTAGTCTAGTGGTGATGATGTACTGTAGCTTGTCTACTAGTTAGTCTAGTGGTGATGATGTACTGTAGATTGTCTACTAGTTAGTTCGTCTAGTGGTGATGATGTACTGTAGCTTGTCTAGTTAGTTAGTCTAGTGGTGATGATGTTACTGTAGCTTGTCTACTAGTTAGTTAGTCTAGTGGTGATGATGTACTGTAGCTTGTCTACTAGTTAGTTCGTCTAGTGGTGATGATGTACTGTAGCTTGTCTACTAGTTAGTTAGTCTAGTGGTGATGATGTACTGTAGCTTGTCTACTAGTTAGTCTAGTGGTGATGATGTACTGTAGCTTGTCTACTAGTTAGTCTAGTGGTGATGATGTACTGTAGCTTGTCTACTAGTTAGTTAGTCTAGTGGTGATGATGTTACTGTAGCTTGTCTAGTTAGTTAGTCTAGTGGTGATGATGTACTGTAGCTTGTCTACTAGTTAGTTAGTCTAGTGGTGACGATGTTACTGTAGCTTGTCTACTAGTTAGTTAGTCTAGTGGTGATGATGTACTGTAGCTTGTCTACTAGTTAGTTAGTCTAGTGGTGATGATGTACTGTAGCTTGTCTAGTTAGTTAGTCTAGTGGTGATGATCTTACTGTAGCTTGTCTAGTTAGTTAGTCTAGTGGTGAGGATCTTACTGTAGCTTGTCTAGTTAGTTAGTCTAGTGGTGATGATGTACTGTAGCTTGTCTACTAGTTAGTTAGTCTAGTGGTGATGATGTACTGTAGCTTGTCTACTAGTTAGTTAGTCTAGTGGTGATGATGTACTGTAGCTTGTCTACTAGTTAGTTAGTCTAGTGGTGAGGATGTTACTGTAGCTTGTCTAGTTAGTTAGTCTAGTGGTGATGATGTACTGTAGCTTGTCTACTAGTTAGTTAGTCTAGTGGTGATGATGTACTGTAGCTTGTCTAGTTAGTTAGTCTAGTGGTGATGATGTTACTGTAGCTTGTCTACTAGTTAGTTAGTCTAGTGGTGATGATGTACTGTAGCTTGTCTACTAGTTAGTTAGTCTAGTGGTGATGATGTTACTGTAGCTTGTCTACTAGTTAGTTAGTCTAGTGGTGATGATGTTACTGTAGATTGTCTACTAGTTAGTTAGTCTAGTGGTGATGATGTTACTGTAGCTTGTCTACTAGTTAGTTAGTCTAGTGGTGATGATGTTACTGTAGCTTGTCTACTAGTTAGTTAGTCTAGTGGTGATGATGTACTGTAGCTTGTCTACTAGTTAGTCTAGTGGTGATGATGTACTGTAGCTTGTCTACTAGTTAGTTAGTCTAGTGGTGATGATGTACTGTAGCTTGTCTACTAGTTAGTTAGTCTAGTGGTGATGATGTTACTGTAGCTTGTCTACTAGTTAGTTAGTCTAGTGGTGATGATGTACTGTAGCTTGTCTACTAGTTAGTCTAGTGGTGATGATGTACTGTAGCTTGTCTACTAGTTAGTTAGTCTAGTGGTGATGATGTACTGTAGCTTGTCTACTAGTTAGTCTAGTGGTGATGATGTACTGTAGCTTGTCTACTAGTTAGTTAGTCTAGTGGTGATGATGTACTGTAGATTGTCTACTAGTTAGTTAGTCTAGTGGTGATGATGTTACTGTAGCTTGTCTACTAGTTAGTTCGTCTAGTGGTGATGATGTACTGTAGCTTGTCTACTAGTTAGTTAGTCTAGTGGTGATGATGTACTGTAGCTTGTCTACTAGTTAGTTAGTCTAGTGGTGATGATGTTACTGTAGCTTGTCTACTAGTTAGTTAGTCTAGTGGTGATGATGTACTGTAGCTTGTCTACTAGTTAGTCTAGTGGTGATGATGTACTGTAGATTGTCTACTAGTTAGTTCGTCTAGTGGTGATGATGTACTGTAGCTTGTCTAGTTAGTTAGTCTAGTGGTGATGATGTTACTGTAGCTTGTCTACTAGTTAGTTAGTCTAGTGGTGATGATGTACTGTAGCTTGTCTACTAGTTAGTTCGTCTAGTGGTGATGATGTACTGTAGCTTGTCTACTAGTTAGTTAGTCTAGTGGTGATGATGTACTGTAGCTTGTCTACTAGTTAGTCTAGTGGTGATGATGTACTGTAGCTTGTCTACTAGTTAGTCTAGTGGTGATGATGTACTGTAGCTTGTCTACTAGTTAGTTAGTCTAGTGGTGATGATGTACTGTAGCTTGTCTACTAGTTAGTCTAGTGGTGATGATGTACTGTAGCTTGTCTACTAGTTAGTTAGTCTAGTGGTGATGATGTACTGTAGATTGTCTACTAGTTAGTTAGTCTAGTGGTGATGATGTTACTGTAGCTTGTCTACTAGTTAGTTCGTCTAGTGGTGATGATGTACTGTAGCTTGTCTACTAGTTAGTTAGTCTAGTGGTGATGATGTACTGTAGCTTGTCTACTAGTTAGTTAGTCTAGTGGTGATGATGTTACTGTAGCTTGTCTACTAGTTAGTTAGTCTAGTGGTGATGATGTACTGTAGCTTGTCTACTAGTTAGTCTAGTGGTGATGATGTACTGTAGATTGTCTACTAGTTAGTTCGTCTAGTGGTGATGATGTACTGTAGCTTGTCTAGTTAGTTAGTCTAGTGGTGATGATGTTACTGTAGCTTGTCTACTAGTTAGTTAGTCTAGTGGTGATTATGTACTGTAGCTTGTCTACTAGTTAGTTCGTCTAGTGGTGATGATGTACTGTAGCTTGTCTACTAGTTAGTTAGTCTAGTGGTGATGATGTACTGTAGCTTGTCTACTAGTTAGTCTAGTGGTGATGATGTACTGTAGCTTGTCTACTAGTTAGTCTAGTGGTGATGATGTACTGTAGCTTGTCTACTAGTTAGTTAGTCTAGTGGTGATGATGTTACTGTAGCTTGTCTAGTTAGTTAGTCTAGTGGTGATGATGTACTGTAGCTTGTCTACTAGTTAGTTAGTCTAGTGGTGACGATGTTACTGTAGCTTGTCTACTAGTTAGTTAGTCTAGTGGTGATGATGTACTGTAGCTTGTCTACTAGTTAGTTAGTCTAGTGGTGATGATGTTACTGTAGCTTGTCTAGTTAGTTAGTCTAGTGGTGATGATCTTACTGTAGCTTGTCTAGTTAGTTAGTCTAGTGGTGAGGATCTTACTGTAGCTTGTCTAGTTAGTTAGTCTAGTGGTGATGATGTACTGTAGCTTGTCTACTAGTTAGTTAGTCTAGTGGTGATGATGTACTGTAGCTTGTCTACTAGTTAGTTAGTCTAGTGGTGATGATGTACTGTAGCTTGTCTACTAGTTAGTTAGTCTAGTGGTGAGGATGTTACTGTAGCTTGTCTAGTTAGTTAGTCTAGTGGTGATGATGTACTGTAGCTTGTCTACTAGTTAGTTAGTCTAGTGGTGATGGTGTACTGTAGCTTGTCTAGTTAGTTAGTCTAGTGGTGATGATGTTACTGTAGCTTGTCTACTAGTTAGTTAGTCTAGTGGTGATGATGTACTGTAGCTTGTCTACTAGTTAGTTAGTCTAGTGGTGATGATGTTACTGTAGCTTGTCTACTAGTTAGTTAGTCTAGTGGTGATGATGTTACTGTAGATTGTCTACTAGTTAGTTAGTCTAGTGGTGATGATGTTACTGTAGCTTGTCTACTAGTTAGTTAGTCTAGTGGTGACGATGTTACTGTAGCTTGTCTACTTAGTTAACAACCCCATGAGGAGGGTTGCCCCCCCCCCCTGGTCTCCTAGTTAAACAGCTCACACCTGGTGTCTCCCCATGAGGAGGGTTGGCCCCCCTGGTCTCCTAGTTAAACAGCTCACAACTGGTGTCTCCCCATGAGGAGGGTTGGCCCCCTGGTCTCCTAGTTAAACAGCTCACACCTGGTGTCTCCCCATGAGGAGGGTTGGCCCCCCTGGTCTCCTAGTTAAACAGCTCACAACTGGTGTCTCCCCATGAGGAGGGTTGGCCCCCCTGGTCTCCTAGTTAAACAGCTCACACCTGGTGTCTCCCCATGAGGAGGGTTGGCCCTCCCTGGTCTAGTTTGTCTTCACCTGTTGACCCAGTCCTTCCTGTCCAGAGTTAGTAACCCCTGTGTGCCCCCATGAGGAGGGTTGGTCCTCCCTGGTCTAGTTTGTCTTCACCTGTTGACCCAGTCCTTCCTGTCCAGAGTTAGTAACCCCTGTGTGTCCCCATGAGGAGGGTTGGTCCTCCCTGGTCTAGTTTGTCTTCACCTGTTGACCCAGTCCTTCCTGTCCAGAGTTAGTAACGCCTGTGTGTCCCCATGAGGAGGGTTGGTCCTCCCTGGTCTAGTTTGTCTTCACCTGTTGACCCAGTCCTTCCTGTCCAGAGTTAGTAACCCCTGTGTGTCCCCATGAGGAGGGTTGGCCCTCCCTGGTCTAGTTTGTCTTCACCTGTTGACCCAGTCCTTCCTGTCCAGAGTTAGTAACCCCAGTGTGTCCCCAATAGATTCCCATTATTCCTGGTACGTACCTGAGCCTGTCCAGGTACAACTTGTTGACTTTGTCCCAGTTAGTGTTGAGCAGCAGAGCTGTCTCCTGAACCCTGGTTCTCTCTGCTGGAGTGGCGATGGCCACCACCTCCTCTCTCCTGGCTAGAGCGCCCTCTACAGGGGGGCGGAGGTTCTTCAGATTCACCTTCACCTCCTGAGACACAGGGACGTAGGCAGACAGGCACGCACACACACACACATGTTAACCACACACACACACGTACATATACAGGTTTGAAACCAACAGTATGAAACACGCACACACACGCACACACACACACACTGACCTGAAGGCACTGTCCCTGCTGGGGTAGGTTATAGAAGACGGCCTGCCAGTACTCAGGAGAGTTCAGTTGGAAGTCTGTCTCAGAGACGGAACGCAGCAGGGTCTGCAGCTCTCCCAGGTACTCCTACACACACACATATACACACACACACACACACACACACACACACTCACACACTCACACACACACACACACACACACACACACACACACACACACACACACACACACACACACACACACACACACACACACACACACACACACACATATACACTCAATTATAACTAAACAATAACCCCAAACTTATTCTGAACTACACAAACTATACAATATTAAACAACACTAAACACAAAGCCATCTATTACTGATAGATCCTCATCAGTTGATATTCCTACTGGGGTCAGGAGTTGTTCTGGTACTTGGTCAGGAAAACCTCCTTGCCCTACCACTTTATACTATAGATACCTTCACAGAGGGGGTAAGGTTGCCTACCACAACATACTGTAGATACCTTTACAGAGAGGATAGGCTACACACACACACACTTTATACTATAGATACCTTCACAGAGGGGGTATGGTTCCCTACCACTGCATACTGTAGATACCTTCACAGAGGGGGTAGGCTACCTACCAATATATACTGTAGATACCTTCACAGAGGGGGTAGGCTACCTACCACTATATACTGTAGGTACCTTCACAGAGAGGGTAGGCTACCTACCAATATATACTGTAGATACCTTCACAGAGGGGGTAGGCTACCTACCAATATATACTGTAGATACCTTCACAGAGGGGGTAGGCTACCTACCACTATATACTGTAGGTACCTTCACAGAGAGGGTAGGCTACCTACCACTACATACTGTAGATACCTTCACAGAGTGGGTAGGCTACCTACCACTACATACTGTAGATACCTTCACAGAGGGGGTAGGCTACCTACCACTACATACTGTAGATACCTTCACAGAGGGGGTAGGCTACCTACCAATATATACTGTAGATACCTTCACAGGGGGGTAGGCTACATACCACTATATACTGTAGATACCTTCACAGAGGGGGTAGGCTACCTACCACTACATACTGTAGATACCTTCACAGAGGGGGTAGGCTACCTACAAATATATACTGTAGATACCTTCACAGAGGGGGTAGGCTACCTACCACTATATACTGTAGATACCTTCACAGAGAGGGTAGGCTACCTACCACTACATACTGTAGATACCTTCACAGGGGGGGTAGGCTACCTACCAATATATACTGTAGATACCTTCACAGAGGGGGTAGGCTACCTACCACTACATACTGTAGATACCTTCACAGAGGGGGTAGGCTACCTACCACTATATACTGTAGGTACCTTCACAGAGGGGGTAGGCTACCTACCACTATATACTGTAGATACCTTCACAGAGGGGGTAGGCTACCTACCACTATATACTGTAGATACCTTCACAGAGGGTTCAGTCAAGACAGTGTTTGTTGTTATTCCTGTGCTGTGTTCTAGTACAACATCTCTCGAATCCCTCACTATCTCTTTACATTATTTCTCTTTAAAAAATATATATATATATTTTCATTCCGTTTTTTACATGGACATTAACATAAGATGTAGTAACTCATAACTCTCTCTCCTGTCATTAAGTGTTGAGAGGAGAGGAGGACAGACAGCCTGATATAATGTGTTGGTTATAGAAACCTGAGTAAATACTGACGAACAGGTTGAATTAGAGAGAGAGAGAGAGAGAGAGAGGAGGATAGATAACCTGATATAATGTGTGGGTTATAGAAACCTGAGTAAACACTGAAGAACAGGTTGAATTAGAGAGAGAGAGAGAGAGAGAGGAGGATAGACAACCTGATATAATGTGTGGGTTATAGAAACCTGAGTAAATACTGACGAAAAGGTTGAATTAGAGAGAGAGAGAGAGAGAGGAGGATAGACAACCTGATATAATGTGTGGGTTATAGAAACCTGAGTAAACACTGACGAACAGGGAGAAAGGTGATTGAGGACACTGGTGTCGGTAAAGTTCATTTAGAGTCTGACAGACAGAGCAGAAGAGAGTTTAATGAGCCAGTCAGTAGTGTTTAATCCATCCTTTCATAAACACAGTTCGTTACTCAGTGTAGCTCACTGTCTTATACCTGATTTACACGTGGATTTGTCATATGCACAGAAACAGCAGGGTGTAAAAGGTACAGTTTGATTGTGTCCCTGTAGATGTCCGTTTGCTGTATCTATATATTGTGTGTATTGCTCTTAATTGTAACCCAATGGAAGTCATCCAACAATCCCATCATGCACCTAACAGCGTTCCCCAGAACTTCACAACAGCACTTCAACTCACCTTTTTAGCCCAAATACAACAACATCAAGACATAACCATCTCACCTCTTATGTCGGCTCTGTTTCTTAATGATCAGAACATGGATCGCGTTGTGATTTGACAGGCACAAAGACGTGCGTTGTGATTTGACAGGCACAAAGACGTGCGTTGTGATTTGACAGGCACAAAGAGGTGCGTTGTGATTTGACAGGCACAAAGAGGTGCGTTGTGTGTTTAGAGTATGTTAAAGTTAGCCTGGTTCCAACCAGTCGGCTACACAGCACCAACAGATATGGAACTAGGCTATGGCAGAGTAGGTTCAGTCACGAGGACAGAAGTAGTCATTCATAGGTCTATACGGTGTAAATACAGTGGGATTTCACAGTTAAATACCTGGTCATTGGTATTTATTATGGATCCCCATTAGCTGCTGCTTTGGCAGCAGATACACTTCCTGGGGTCCAGGAAGTGGAGGGGTCATTGACGTACCGTGACGGAAACAGCCACCATAGTGTTCAAATGTGTGTTCACTGTTGATACTGTATGCCTTGCCAAATATAGATGGATGTAGACTACATGTGGGTTTGTCTTGTTTTGTGGTCTACTGATGCTTGTCTTGTTTTGTGGTCTACTGATGCTTGTCTTGTTTTGTGGTCTACTGATGCTTGTCTTGTTTTGTGGTCTACTGATGCTTGTCTTGTTTTGTGGTCTACTGATGCTTGTTTTGTGGTCTACTGATGCTTGTTTTGTGGTCTACTGATGCTTGTCCTGTTTTGTGGTCTACTGATGCTTGTCTTGTTTTGTGGTCTACTGATGCTTGTCTTGTTTTGTGGTCTACTGATGCTTGTCTTGTTTTGTGGTCTACTGATGCTTGTCTTGTTTTGTGGTCTACTGATGCTTGTCTTGTTTTGTGGTCTACTGATGCTTGTCTTGTCCTGTGGTCTACTGATGCTTGTTTTGTGGTCTACTGATGCTTGTTTTGTGGTCTACTGATGCTTGTCCTGTTTCGTGGTCTACTGATGCCTGTCTTGTTTTGTGGTCTACTGATGTTTGTCTTGTTTTGTGGTCTACTGATGCCTGTCTTGTTTTGTGGTCTACTGATGCGTGTCTTGTTTTGTGGTCTACTGATGCTTGTCTTGTTTTGTGGTCTACTGATGCTTGTCTTGTCTTGTGGTCTACTGATGCTTGTCTTGTTTTGTGGTCTACTGATGCTTGTCTTGTTTTGTGGTCTACTGATGCTTGTCTTGTTTTGTGGTCTACTGATGCTTGTTTTGTGGTCTACTGATGCTTGTTTTGTGGTCTACTGATGCTTGTTGTGTGGTCTACTGATGCTTGTTGTGTGGTCTACTGATGCCTGTCTTGTTTTGTGGTCTACTGATGCTTGTCTTGTTTTGTGATCTACTGATGCTTGTTTTGTGGTCTACTGATGCTTGTTGTGTGGTCTACTGATGCTTGTTGTGTGGTCTACTGATGCCTGTCTTGTTTTGTGGTCTACTGATGCTTGTTGTGTGGTCTACTGATGCCTGTCTTGTTTTGTGGTCTACTGATGCTTGTTGTGTGATCTACTGATGCTTGTCTTGTTTTGTGGTCTACTGATGCTTGTCTTGTTGTGTGATCTACTGATGCTTGTCTTGTTGTGTGGTCTACTGATGCTTGTCTTGTTGTGTGGTCTACTGATGCTTGTCTTGTTGTGTGATCTACTGATGCTTGTCTTGTTTTGTGGTCTACTGATGCTTGTCTTGTTGTGTGATCTACTGATGCTTGTCTTGTTGTGTGATCTACTGATGCTTGTCTTGTTGTGTGGTCTACTGATGCTTGTCTTGTTGTGTGGTCTACTGATGCTTGTCTTGTTGTGTGGTCTACTGATGCTTGTCTTGTTGTGTGATCTACTGATGCTTGTGACGGATGTTTTAAAAGCAGCCAAATGTCCCTATGATCCAACTCACATGACTAAACACACTCCTCCTCCACACCAATCCAATGTGGATTTCATTCATCAGCCCTGCCACACAGGCAGGTGTTCATGTGTGTGGAGCCCTGTGTGAAGATTTGAGTATGGTGCGTTTTCATTGGGTGACTGGATACATACATGAGGGTCATTGATTGGTTGTGACTCCAGACAGGGGTCAGGTGACTGTGATTGACACAACCCATGTTGATTGACAGGACATGCAGTGGTGATGTGAGGCAGGAAACCAGAAACATAACACAACAGAACAGCAAATCAGAGGCCAGGTGTGTAACATGCTGCTTCTTCACACACTGAGGGAAGAATGGAGGGATGAACACCTGGATGATGCAACTGAGGAGGAAAACTAGAAAAAACCCATTCATTAATACTGTCTGAAGGCTACATGTCATCATCCCCTCAGTAATACTGTCTGAAAGCTACATGTCATCATCCCCTCAGTAATACTGTCTGAAAGCTACATGTCATCATCCCCTCAGTAATACTGTCTGAAAGCTACATGTCATCATCCCCTCAGTAATACTGTCTGAAAGCTACATATCATCATCCTCTCAGTAATACTGTCTGAAAGCTACATGTCATCATCCCCTCAGTAATACTGTCTGAAAGCTACATGTCATCCCCTCAGTAATACTGACTGAAAGCTACATATCATCCCCTCAGTAATACTGTCTGAAGGCTACATATCATCATCCTCTCAGTAATACTGTCTGAAAGCTACATATCATCCCCTCAGTAATACTGTCTGAAAGTTACACATCATCCCCTCAGTAATACTGTCTGAAGGTTACATATCATCATCCCCTCAGTAATACTGTCTGAAAGCTACATGTCATCATCCCCTCAGTAATACTGTCTGAAAGCTACATATCATCCCCTCAGTAATACTGTCTGAAAGCTACATATCATCATCCCCTCAGTAATACTGTCTGAAGGCTACATATCATCCCCTCAGTAATACTGTCTGAAAGCTACACATCATCCCCTCAGTAATACTGTCTGAAAGCTACACATCATCCCCTCAGTAATACTGTCTGAAGGCTACATGTCATCATCCCCTCAGTAATACTGTCTGAAAGCTACACATCATCCCCTCAGTAATACTGTCTGAAAGCTACACATCATCCCCTCAGTAATACTGTCTGAAAGCTACATGTCATCTAGTTGGCTTGGCTCTGGGCCTTCAATAACTTGTTAACAGACCCTTGTTAAGAGACCTGCTATTGGACTGGACTAGGATATACCTGCCGTCTGATTGGACTAGAATATACCTGCTGTCTGATTGGACTAGGATATACCCGCTGTCTGACTGGACTAGGATATACCTGCTGTCTGTCTAGACTAGGATATACCTGCTGTCTGTCTAGACTAGGATATACCTGCTGTCGGACTGGACTAGGATATACCTGCTGTCTGTCTAGACTAGGATATACCTGCTGTCTGTCTAGACTAGGATATACCTGCTGTCGGACTGGACTAGGATATACCTGCTGTCTGTCTAGACTAGGATATACCTGCCGTTTGATTGGACTAGAATATACCTGCTGTCTGATTGGACTAGGATATACCCGCTGTCTGACTGGACTATGATATACCTGCTGTCTGACTGGACTAGCATATACCTGCTGTCTGACTGGACTAGGATATACCTGCTGTCTGTCTAGACTAGGGTATACCTGCTGTCTGTCTAGACTAGGATATACCTGCTATCTGTCTAGACTAGGATATACCTGCTGTCTGACTGGACTAGAATATACCTGCTGTCTGTCTAGACTAGGATATACCTGCTGTCTGTCTAGACTAGGATATACCTGCTGTCTGTCTGGACTAGGATATACCTGCTGTCTGTCTGGACTAGGATATACCTGCTGTCTGTCTGGACTAGGATATACCTGCTGTCTGTCTGGACTAGAATATACCTGCTGTCTGTCTGGACTAGAATATACCTGCTGTCTGTCTGGACTAGGATATACCTGCTGTCTGTCTGGACTAGGATATACCTGCTGTCTGTCTGGACTAGAATATACCTGCTGTCTGTCTAGACTAGGATATACCTGCTGTCTGTCTGGACTAGGATATACCTGCTGTCTGTCTGGACTAGGATATACCTGCTGTCTGTCTGGACTAGGATATACCTGCTGTCTGTCTAGACTAGGATATACCTGCTGTCTGTCTGGACTATGATATACCTGCTGTCTGACTGGACTAGGATATACCTGCTGTCTGTCTGGACTAGGATATACCTGCTGTCTGTCTGGACTAGGATATACCTGCTGTCTGTCTGGACTAGGATATACCTGCTGTCTGTCTGGACTAGAATATACCTGCTGTCTGACTGGACTATGATATACCTGCTGTCTGACTGGACTAGAATATACCTGCTGTCTGTCCGGACTAGAATATACCTGCTGTCTGACTGGACTATGATATACCTGCTGTCTGACTGGACTAGAATATACCTGCTGTCTGTCTGGACTAGGATATACCTGCTGTCTGTCTGGACTAGGATATACCTGCTGTCTGTCTGGACTAGAATATACCTGCTGTCTGTCTGGACTAGGATATACCTGCTGTCTGTCTGGACTAGGATATACCTGCTGTCTGACTGGACTAGGATATACCTGCTGTCTGTCTGGACTAGGATATACCTGCTGTCTGTCTGGACTAGGATATACAGGTTAACTACATCATATCAACGTCTGGTGTTTGCATCTCACTCATTCAGGAGCCCTTTATTTCATGTTTGATATTGATATTCACTGATTGATATTAGTTGGTTGATATTTGTCTTTCCTATTTGATTAATGGATTAGTGACTTCAATGACAGCTCAATCCAGGTTATAATTAGTAGTTGGTTCTTACTAGCTAGCGGGCAGGGGTAAGTTGGCACCAGGGAATGCTGTCAATTCCAATCAATTGAGAAAGTAAACCAAATTCCAATTCCAAATGTTGCTCATTGAAAAGCATTGAAGAGAATTGGAATTTCAGATTACTTCCTGAATTCAACAGGATTTAAATGGAATTGAACCCAACCCTGGTTGACACGGGACAAGTTGGCACGGCGCAGATTGGCACGGGGCAGGGGGAACTCACACTTTGTCGGCGGTAGGGGGTGAATTTAGCCTCCACCTCCTGCCAGCGTGTGTTGAGCTGGAGGAGGCGGGGCTGCACCAGCGAGGTCGCCCCTGCGTCTGACAGTTCTTTGGCCAATCCCTGCACCTCTTTCAGATCCTCACTCTTCTCATCGAACTCTGAGCCAATCTCCTAGTGAATGGGACAAAACCAGCCAGAGTCACACCCAGGGGGAATATCAGTCACACACACACACACACACACACACGAACACGAACACACACGAACACACGAACACACACACACACACACACACACACACACACACACACACACACACACACACACACACACACACACACACACACACACACACACACACACACACACACACACACACACACACACACACACACACACACACACACCTACACACACACACACACACACACACACACCTTGGAGAAAACCCAGTTAGCAGACCAGCCATACAGGGGAGAGATTTCACTCACACACATAAGGAAGACACACACTCTTCCATGCAGGGGAGTGATCATTCAGGATCAGTGATCATTCAGGATCATTCAGGATCATTCAGGATCATTCTCCCCAGAAAGAGGAGAAACCATCTACTCTTTCCAGTTAGATCAGGGAAATGAAGAGAGAGAAGATTCACAATAAGAGTCCCTTTTTATTAGATCAGGGAAATGAGGAGAGAGAAGATTCACAAGGAGAGTATGTCTGGCTTCATCTGGTACAGACTTTAATAAATGTGAAAACCCTCTGTTAGAGGGCAGGGCAGAAAAGAAGCGGTGAAATGAGCGGACAGACAGAAAGACAGACTGGAAGACAGACTGGAAGACAGAGAGACAGACAGACAGACATCTAGTGCTGGTAGTTTCAGGTACAGGTGAGAATGACAGGTGACTCTCAAGAGGAGTTCAATTTAGCGGAATGTCATTTTGATCACCTGGAACAAAGACACACACTGTCAGATTACACTCAGAGAAATACATATTTAAACAGAGAGGAGAAGAGAGACAGAAAGAGAGGAGAAGAGAGACAGAAAGAGAGGAGAAGAGAGACAGAAAGAGAGGAGAAGAGAGAGACAGAAAGAGAGAGGAAGAGAGACAGAAAGAGAGGAGAAGAGAGAGACAGAAAGAGAGGAGAAGAGAGACAGAAAGAGAGGAGAAGAGAGAGACAGAAAGAGAGAGGAAGAGAGACAGAAAGAGAGAGGAAGAGAGACAGAAAGAGAGAGGAAGAGAGACAGAAAGAGAGGAGAAGAGAGAGACAGAAAGAGAGGAGAAGAGAGACAGAAAGAGAGGAGAAGAGAGACAGAGAGAGAGGAGAAGAGAGAGACAGACAGCTAGATCAGAGTGAGATATAAAGGGAGAGACAGATATAGAGACAGGAAGAGAGAGGGTTTCACCTTAACCCTCTGTTCCTCTGCTGGATCAGGTAGTTCAGCCACGCTCCTCTCAATGTCGTCCAGCCACTGGAGAAGGTCATCAGTCTTCCTACGGTACTGATACCACTGGGGGGCTATCGCTAGGGCCTTCCTCCTCCTCACACCACGCAGGTCCTACACACACACACACACACACACACACACACACACGCACACACGCACACACACACACACACACCACGCACACACACATACGCACACGCACACACACAATCAGGTGAACTAATGATAGAATGGTACAACATTATATATTTCTTAATGTTGTCATTATTCCCAGACTGTATACTGCACCATGACACTGTTGTATTTAGTGTTGAGCTGATTGTGTTTGATTCTGATCTGTTCTTTCTTGTCCAGGTCTGGAACTCTCCTCTGTAGCTTCTGTCCTTTCAGCAACAGCTCCTTCACTGCCCCCTCCTCACAGTTCTACAACAGAGAGAAGAGACAGAGAGAGACAGAGATGGGGGAGAGCAGAGAGAGAGATGGGGGAGAGAGATCAGGGGGAGAGAGAGGGAGAGAGAGAGATGGGGGGAGAGGGATCGGGGAGAGAGATCGGGAGAGAGAAGAGATGGGGAGAGAGATTGGGGGAAGGAGAGAGAGAGAGATGGGGGAGAGAAGAGAGAGGGAGAGAGAGAGATGGGGGAGAGAGATCGGGGAGAGGAGATGGGGAGAGAGATGGGGGGAGAGAGAGAGAGATGGGGGAGAGAGATCGGGGGAGAGAGAGAGAGAGATGGGGAGAGAGAGAAAGGGAGAGAGGAGAGATGGGGGAGAGAGAGATCAAGGGGAGAGAGAGAGATGGGGAGAGAGAGATGGGAGAGAGATCGGGGGGGGAGAGAGAGAGTGTATGTGAGAGAGAGATGGGGGAGAGAGATAGAGAAAGATTGGGGAGAGATAGAGGAGGGGAGAGAGAGAGAGAGATGGGGAGAGAGATTGGGGGAGAGAGAGAGAGATGCGGGGAGAGAGATCGGGGGAGAGAGAGAGAGGAGAGAGTATGGGGAGAGAGATCGGGGAGAGAGAGAGAGAGATGGGGGAGAGAGATCGGGGGAGAGAGAGAGAGAGGGAGAGAGAGAGAGATGGGAGAGAGATCGGGGAGAGAGATGGGAGAGAGATCGGGGGAGAGAGAGAGATGGGGGGGGAGAGAGAGAGATGGGGAGAGAGATCGGGGGGGGGAGAGAGAGAGAGGATGGGGGAGAGAGATCGGGGGAGCGAGAAGAGAGAGAAAGGGAGAGAGAGAGATGGGGGAGAGAGATCATGGGGAGAGAGAGAGATGGGGGAGAGATCATGGGGAGAGAGAGAGATGGGGGGAGGAGAGAGAGATGGGGAGAGAGATCGGGGGGGAGAGAGAGAGTGTATGTGAGAGAGAGATGGGGGGAGAGAGATAGAGGAGGGGAGAGAGAGATGGGGGAGAGAAAGAGATGGAGAGAGAGAGAGAAAGAGAGAGAGTAGGAGATATAGGGGAGAAGAGAGAGAGAGATGGGGGAGAGAGATCAGGGGGAGAGAGGGAGAGAGAGAGAGATTGGGGAGAGAGAGAGAGGAGGAGAGAGAGAGATGGGGGAGGAGAGATCATGGGGGAGAGAGAGAGATGGGGGAGAGAGATCATGTGGAGAGAGAGAGATGGGGGAGAGAGATGGGGAGAGAGATCGGGGGGAGAGAGAGATGGGGGAGAGAGATCATGGGGAGAGAGAGATGGGGGAGGGAGAAGTAGGATAAAGCAACAGAGAGAGATGGGGGGGAGAGAGAGAGAGATGGGGAGAGAGATCGGGGGGAGAGAGAGATTGGGGAGAGATAGAAGAGGGGAGAGGAGATGGATGAGAGGAAGAGGATGGGGAGAGAGAGAGGAAAGAGAGAGATATAGGGGAGAATAGAGAGAAAGAGAGAGAGTGAGAGATATAGGGGAGAATAGAGAGAAAGAGAGAGAGTGAGAGATATAGGGGAGAAGAGAGAGAAAGAGAGAGAGTGGAGAGATATAGGGGAGAATAGAGAGAAAGAGAATGAGAGTGAGAGATATAGGGGAGAAGAGAGAGAAAGAGAGAGCGTGAGAGATATAGGGGAGAATAGAGAGGAAAGAGAGAGAGTGAGAGATATAGGGAGAAGAGAAGAGAGAGAAAGAGAGAGAGTGAGAGATATAGGGAGAAGAGAGAGAAAGAGAGAGAGAGATATGAAGAAGTTACTTGAATGAAAGAACAGAAATAGAACATAATAGAACAGAATAGAATAGAACAGAATAGAACAGAATAGAATAGAACAGAATAGAACAGAAATAGAACATAATAGAACAGAACAGAACAGAATAGAACAGAATAGAATAGAACAGAATAGAACAGAAATAGAACATAATAGAACAGAACAGAACAGAATAGAATAGAACATAATAGAACAGAATAGAATAGAACAGAATAGAATAGAATAGAACAGAATAGAACAGAACAGAATAGAACAGAATAGAACAGAATAGAACAGAATAGAATAGAACAGAATAGAACAGAATAGAACAGAATAGAATAGAACAGAATAGAACAGAACAGAATAGAACAGAACAGAATAGAACAGAATAGAACAGAATAGAATAGAACAGAATAGAACAGAATAGAACAGAATAGAATAGAACAGAATAGAACAGAATAGAACAGAACAGAACAGAATAGAATAGAACAGAATAGAACAGAATAGAACAGAATAGAATAGAACAGAACAGAATAGAATAGAACAGAATAGAAACGAACAGAATAGAACAGAACAGAATAGAACAGAATGGAATAGAACAGAACAGAACAGAATAGAATAGAACAGAATAGAACAGAATGGAATAGAACAGAACAGAACAGAATAGAACAGAATGGAATAGAACAGAACAGAATAGAATAGAACAGAATAGAACAGAATGGAATAGAACAGAACAGAACAGAATAGAACAGAATGGAATAGAACATAATAGAACAGAATAGAATAGAACAGAATAGAACAGAACAGAACAGAACAGAATAGAACAGAATAGAACAGAATAGAATAGAACAGAATAGAATAGAACAGAATAGAACAGAATAGAATAGAACAGAATAGAACAGAATGGAATAGAACAGAATAGAACATAACAGAATAGAACAGAATAGAACAGAATAGAACAGAATAGAATAGAACAGAATAGAACAGAATGGAATAGAACAGAACAGAACAGAATAGAACAGAACAGAATAGAACAGAATGGAATAGAACAGAACAGAATAGAATAGAACAGAATGGAATAGAACAGAACAGAACAGAACAGAATAGAACAGAATGGAATAGAACAGAACAGAACAGAACAGAACAGAACAGAATAGAACAGAACAGAATAGAACAGAATGGAATAGAACAGAACAGAACAGAATAGAACAGAATGGAATAGAACAGAATAGAACAGAATAGAACAGAACAGAATAGAACAGAATGGAATAGAACAGAACAGAACAGAATAGAATAGAACAGAATAGAACAGAATGGAATAGAACAGAATGGAATAGAACAGAACAGAACAGAATAGAACAGAACAGAATAGAACAGAATGGAATAGAACAGAACAGAACAGAACAGAATAGAACAGAATGGAATAGAACAGAATAGAACAGAATAGAACAGAACAGAAATAGAACATAACAGAATAGAACAGAATAGAACAGAATAGAATAGAACAGAATAGAACAGAACGGAATAGAACAGAATAGAACAGAATAGAACAGAACAGAATAGAACAGAATGGAATAGAACAGAACAGAACAGAACAGAATAGAATGGAATAGAACAGAACAGAACAGAACAGAATAGAACAGAACAGAATAGAACAGAATAGAACAGAACAGAATAGAACAGAATAGAACAGAATGGAATAGAACAGAATAGAATAGAATAGAACAGAACAGAATAGAACAGAATGGAATAGAACAGAACAGAACAGATAGAACCAGAACAGAATAGAACAGAATGGAATAGAACAGAACAGAACAGAATAGAACAGAACAGAATAGAACAGAACAGAACAGAATAGAACAGAACAGAATAGAACAGAATGGAATAGACAGAACAGTATAGAACAGAACAGAATAGAACAGAATAGAACCGAATATAATAGAACAGTATAGAACAGAACAGAACAGAATAGAACAGAATGGAATAGAACAGAATGGAATAGAACAGAACAGAATAGAACAGAATGGAATAGAACAGAATAGAACAGAATAGAACAGAACAGAACAGAACAGAATAGAACAGAACAGAATAGAACAGAATGGAATAGAACAGAACAGTATAGAACAGAACAGAATAGAACAGAACAGAATAGAACAGAATGGAATAGAACAGAACAGAATAGAACAGAATGGAATAGAACAGAATGGAATAGAACAGAACAGAATAGAACAGAACAGAATAGAACAGAATGGAATAGAAACAGAACAGAATAGAACAGAATGGAATAGAACAGAATGGAATAGAACAGAACAGAACAGAATGGAATAGAACAGAATAGAAGCGTGTGTGTTACCCCGTCCTGTCCTGTGAAATCTTCCTCCTTGAGGTTCTCTCCCTTGTTTCTCTTCTTCCTCCAGCAGGTCCAGCCAGATCTTAGCTTCACTGTGGAACTGCTCCACCCTCCACCGCTGATGCTGCTGCCTACACACACACACACACACACACACACACACACACACACACACACACACACACACACACACACACACACACACACACACACCACACACACACACACACACACACACACGTGCGCACACACGTGCACGCGCACACACACAATCATGTAAACTTTGATGCACTTTTGTGCATCATGGCCTACAGAAATGACTAAGATATTTCTCCATTTGAGAATGTTGTCTGACTGTTTGTGGAGGATCTCTTCATATAAACACACAGGACTGTAGAGGATAGAGAGAGATGTGGTCAAAAGGCAATGAACTGGCTTAGTTAGAGGGCAGGGGGTCAGTATAGAGAGAGATGAGGTCAAAAGGCAATGAACTGGCTTAGTTAGAGGGCAGGGGGTCAGTATAGAGAGAGATGAGGTCAAAAGGCAATGAACTGGCTTAGTTAGAGGGCAGGGGGTCAGTATAGAGAGAGATGTGGTCAAAAGGCAATGAACTGGCTTAGTTAGAGGGCAGGGGGTCAGTATAGAGAGAGATGTGGTCGAAAGGCAATGAACTGGCTTAGTTAGAGGGCAGGGGGTCAGGATAGAGAGAGATGTGGTCAAAGGGCAATGAACTGGCTTAGTTAGAGGGCAGGGGGTCAGTATAGAGAGAGATGAGGTCAAAAGGCAATG